>NC_087209.1:65003661-65026161 GCF_015104395.2 Macrobrachium nipponense
AACTTTTTGATAGCAAGATAAATATTAATAGGTTTCCCTACATGAAAGACTAAAAATTAACCCCAAAAATTATATATTTTATTCTTGGAGATGTTCACAATTGAACATAAGAATAAGACTATTATAATCAAAGTGGTTAATTTATATATCAACAGATATAACATTTACTTTAATTTGCCATAATAATAATAAACTTAATAATAGTTAAGCTTATTCAAACCCAAACACGTACAATTTATCAAAAATAACGACTATTCATCCAGACTACTTGTTATTCATTTATTAAATAGTTTCATTCATTCTAAAGGAAAAGCAACAACAAAAAAATAACATGTATCTGCGACTAATGAACCTCGCCCGGAAGAAAAAGCGAGATCCAACCTCCAGCTTACTCGGACCACGTGCAAGATTTTCCCTTCACTCGTAAGTAATAAATACAATACTCCTAACTTAATGTAAATTAAAACGTGCAACTACAGTCAAACAGAGCCGTGTTTCACCAACGAAAATTAGGATAAATATGCTATATTTTATTAGCAATAACTTTTCTGTACAGTTTAACAAGCACATTATTTACTTCTTACATTTTCATTCTAATAAATAATTCATAAATATCCTTTCCTAAAATTCCTGTCTCTTTAACTCAACGTGAAACACCTTTTTCAGACCATTTTAGCCTTTCCAATAGACCTTTCATAAACCGCCAACGAGAACAAGAACAACTACAAAATATTGTAAGACTTACTCCCAGATTAAGCGAAAAAACTGGCTGTGTACATAAAAACACACAAATAGAATTCCTATTTAATTTGGGATTTTGAATAATTTTACATAAGAGACTTTATTATGTCATTCGTTTTTCTTTATTGTATATTTCTTATATGTTGCATCACGCAAAGGTTGCCAATCATTCGTCTGAAAACAAAAAGCATTTGTCTAATTCACTCAGGAATTTCTATTTGATGCAAGAAAATCAATTTGTATTGTCGGGTATCTATCCGTTTCATACATAACAATTGACATTTTAGTTAATGCCGTCATTACAATTGTAAGATTTATTCAGCTTCGTATTTTGTCGATGAACTGTTGCGACTCGGTACAGAATATGAACCATTATTTATATAATCGAGAATCATTGCCTTTTTACCTGCTCAAAAGGGACCCATGAAGACGTAGTGACATCACGTATTCGACATTCTGGGCACTGAATCACGAAAGCTTGGAACGTGATAAATCCATAAATAAAGGTATAAGCCACGAAGGAAAGATCTTTCGACTCGAGGTCCTTTACTTAGCTAGGTAAAGGACGTCGAGTCGAAAGATCTTGCAGACACTCCGTTGTTTATCTTTCCTTCGTGGCTTATACCTGTATATATATATATATATATATATATATATATAGTATATATATATATATATATCTATATATATATATATATATATATATGCTATATATATAATAGCTGGCGCTCACGGACATATCATACTATAATATCGGTTGCGCAGTCTTTGCTTCGTTATCAAAGTAGCCAAATCTAATAAAATGAAAATTCTAGCGGTCCGAGAATGGATATATTAATATATATATATATATATATATATATATATATATAAAATAAAGGTGCTGAAGTATCAAGATAATACGGAAAGCTCCCACCGCCTTCATCAACTAAATGGAAACGTTTTATAATTTATAGAACGACGGGGATTTCTCAGACCTGGAAGTTCGCTATTCATATCATTCAGAAAGCTGCTTCGTTTACGAAGACAAAGAGGCATTAACAAAAATTTAACGATATCATAACAACAAAGACCATCTTATTTTTGTAATTATAACCTCCGTCTGACAAATAAAAACTGCCCAGCTTAGTAGATCAACTGAGTGACGATGGGAGGGTTTTAAATTTTTATTTTTATTACTTTTTGGCAAGAAAAGATGGATATGTTAGACACAACTTTGCTCAGAGTATCGGTCACAAACTAGTATGATAATTCCAACCCACAAATTTCCAAAAATACTTTCCGAGTCTCAGAAACCTTCGTAAGAAAAAAAAAAAAGTGGTTCGTACCATGCTATAATCATTAATCTTGCTAGAAGACCTAGCATTACCAATCAAGATGAATGATCTACGCGTCTACGTCCCAGAGAGAGAGAGAGAGAGAGAGAGAGAGAGAGAGAGAGAGAGAGAGAGAGAGAGAGAGACTTTCCTATATTATTGTTTGTAAACATATGAAGCATATCTGACGCATTCGCAGTAAGCTGGTGGGCAAACGCAAACATGGCAGACGACGCTCTCACCTAAATTAACTTTGTCGAATGTTTTGTGCACACTGTGCATATGGCAGGGTAAGGTTTCTTTCTTGCTTCTTACATTGTATATGTATTCTCGCGTGGTGCTGTATTAATTTCTCAAAATGTGAAACAAATATTCTCAAAGTTGCTTATGTTGTAAGTTTTTCAGTCTTAATTTCACTTACCATGAGAGAAAAAAACATTCCATGGCAACAATATATACCTATGTGAATAAAATAAATATTATCTTGCTGGCCATAAAGGTTTAGAATCCATTAGTTTCAAACAACTTTCACATTTAGGTGTCTGTGTCATTGCACTCTTAACAACGGAAGAGGTCTGACATTCATTGGTCCTTTATCTCGATCCATGTTTTGAGAATCCCAACTGTTGCTCCTGTGAAGTCTACCGTTACTTTTTACTCTAAATAATGGAATTATAATTTTATGTATTTACTGTTGGTATATGGGTTAAACTAAATAAATATACAGGAATGTGGTGGAGTAATAAAGGTTTAAATTTTCTATGTAATGAAAGCGCGTGAAGTAGAGCAGTCTTATGAATCGATGTCAACGAAAATATGTAAATCTGAATATTTCAATACACAATTGCTTTAATGCCCTAATATTTTGCAAAAGATTATATTATTTCATAAAGATATTGAAATATAGAACGAATTAGACGCGTATGTGTGAAAACTTCTGTGCATGTTTTGGTAGCGGCGGGAAAATATTATTGGAACGTCGCTTTCAGCAATGGTTGACAGACGAACTTTGTTTGGGTCTTTTGAACTTAGTGATAATATTACTCATTTACTGAGCAAGTGCGTTACTTTATACCTCCTGAGCAATTTAGGCCAGGTTACGAAGTGCTCTGTCCTACTCTCTTTCATATTTATTCTCTTTAAGCCTTGCATGAGTTGGACAGTTAGTGGCTGCCAGCCACTTATTTCTCCTTTCCTTGCCACTTTTGCTGGGAATACGATGCCAGGATACTAGGCTTCCCTTTCCCCAACTACTCATGCAGCCTACAACAACACACGACCGAACCATTGCTTAGTAATAAGGCACAGGTTAACTTGAATGATCAATGTTCGTCAGATACGGTAGTGAAGCGGAAAGGTTTTTTGCCCACCAGCAATGTTATTGTTTGGGAACCACCCTGTGGTAGGGGTGTAAGAATCTACCACCGTAGGTTCTGCGTGTCGTAGAAGGCGACTTAAAAGACAGCTGCTGTCGTGCAGTCTCTCTTTTTTAGTAAAACGTTAGGCCCACCGCCAATGTGAGGACCAGAGATTAAGACAGGTAGCTGGGTACTGATGATTTATTTATGTTGTTGAAGATTAAGCTGGCTTTATGCCAGCACGGGCTCTTGCTCACAGAGCAGCCCGTAGAATTTATTTACAGACGAGCTGGGTTGACATAGACAGGTGCGGACGGATAAGTAGTACAGACTCTCGCCGAGAGCAGAAATGACTCTGAGGCAGTAGATTTGTGTTTTCTTACAAACATTCATTTAAATATATTAAGGCATACAAATACTGGAATTACATGTTATACATCGGCGGAAAGGCCGCGGAACGCTCTATCGGATGGAAGTAAGAACGACGCGACTTGATGATTGGATACAATGAAAATAGGGAAAAAGCGTTGTCCTTACACCAATAACTGGAAACTGCTGCCTTGCAGTCTTACTTTTTAGTAAAATGCTAGGCCCACTGCCAATAACTGTGGAAACTGCTGCCTTTCAGGTGGACTTTTTAGTCAAAGGCGAGGCCCACCGCTAATAACTGTGGTTGATGACAGAAAGGGCATGCGGTCGCAAAAACCCCATTGCCGAATAAAAAACCATGCCTAATGTTGTAAGGAAAGGCGCATCAGGCAACCGACCCCTTAGTGTATGGATAACGGTGGGTAAGAAGAACAAAAGTGCCTCAGTGGCGTGGTCGGTATGATGTTGGCCTGCCACCTCGGTGGCCGCGAGTTCGATTCTGAGGGGTTAGAGATGTGTATTTCTAGTGACAGAAGTTCACTCTCGACGTGGTTCGGAAGTCACGTAAAGCCGTTGGTCCCGTTGCTGAATAACCACTGGTTCCATGCAACGTAAAAACACCATACAAACAAAAAGAAATGGTGTTATTTGTTTAGGAAAACGTTGATGACTCCTATATGATTGTGTTATTGCATGCCCTGACACAATCAATAATATGTTTCGGGACCGATAATCACTCTGAAGCAAAACAGATTCTTCAGAAAGAGAGAGAGAGAGGTGGCGAATACGTGATCTCAAGCACGCCTGAGCCTGTTTTTAAAACGTCTTCAAACGAGTTTCTGTTCGTAGATATCTTTTGGCAAATTTGGCTGGCAATTTCTAAAGTCATGATTTGTTCCTTTACTATATGGCTTTCATCATTTGCTCTTACAAAGAAGGTGTTTCATTCTATAATGGTCATTTCTAATTCTCCATTAAATATATATGTAATTTACATACGTATAATTATAGCACTTAAATCAGTTAAGATATAAAATAGTGTCGTATAATTACAACATTTAAGTCTGTCAAAGTATAAAATAGTGTCGTATAATTACAACATTTAAGTCTGTCAAGATAAATAAAATAGCGTCGTACAATTATAACATTTAAGTCTGTCAAGACGAGAAATAGCGTAAGACTTTAAAAGTTTATTAATTCTAAACCAAGCCAACTTTACGGAACATGCACGGCCCGGTTCGGTGGTGGCCTGTCCTATAGCACTGCCAGATGCAAGGTCATGGCCAACTTTAACCTTAAATAAAATTCAAACTACTGAGGCTAGACGGCTGCAATTTTCCCCAAACACCAAAACATCACTTCTCTTGGAATTCTATCGTATACTTTCTCTAAGTCTGTAAATGCACAATAGAGTTCCCTATTTCCCTCTAGCCTCTTTTCCTCATGAATCCATACTGCTGTTTCGCGATCTTTACAATCTCTCTTAATCTCTCAACCAAGAACTTGATTCACTCCCTTGTGGGACAAACAATCCAAATCCCATTTCCCTGCTGTTGCCAAGGTCCAGTGCAAACGAAACAAAAATTGCCCTTCAAAACGAAGTATACGCAATATTTAACGACCTATGTCAAACAGAACGCGAGGAGATAATCCACATCACCAACCGAGAATGCACTGTCATGCAATTCGCAGTCAAAATGTTGATTCGAATTAGTATAGACAAGTTTGTCATTGGCGAAGCTGATGAATAATCATCCCGAGTTTGTATACATATTGACATTGACAAATCGTGGGGCAGATACTCGTGGCACACATATATACGAAGTAGGCAACAAGAAACCGACTGCGGTAGAAACTTAAACATGGGCCCTGGATATAAATAACTAGTTTTGCCTGGAACGACGCCAAGTCTCAACCCTTCGTATATACGTCCCTTGCTTGTCTGCTTGCCAGTTCGGGTTAGTTCGGTACACCGTCACTGGATCCTGGTTGCATCGAAGAGACGGGTATTAGGGTACTGGGAGATTCAAGGATGGAATTCTAAATGAGTCTCCCTTTGCCTGTCCACCTAACTATCTGTATATCTTGCTCCTCAATTATTCTGATGAACCTCATTTATCAAGTTACGATCTTCAATGATTTCTACTTCAAATAGAGGCAATGATTGAGTAGTAGTAGCAGTATGTATAGATGTATATGTGTGTGTGCGTGCGTGTGTGTACACAGCATGTGAAGACCAATTAAGCTTGTGTAGTCATGAGCAATATTCAAACTTGCCTTTCCCAAATGAATGATGAATGAGATTCAAGAGCATATAGGATATAAGGTAAAAAGCATCGGCGAATCAGAACGTCACAATAAGGAAAAGGATTAAAGAACCATTTTCAAAAAATCGAATTGACTTCGAAAACCTCTGCTGTGACGAAGCGTCCACAGTTCGCCGTGGCGAAGATGACCATAGTTGTCATTTGGTCAGTTTCTGAATACATGAACAGCAATTATAATGCAATTGTATTTCTGTTTTGAGTTTAATGAAAGATAATCATGCAGTCAACTGTCATCAGTTTGGAATACCTCATTTGAGCTTCACAAAGCACTCCATAATTACGTCATTCCTTCTGCTCCACTAACTTCTCCTTCATTGGTGATTGGGATCCGAATTGGAATATAAAATTTAGACCAAATGCCAAGCGCTGGGACCTATAAGGTTATTCAGCGCAGAAAAGGGAATTGAGTGTCATGTTTTAGGGGAGTAAGATGGGAGAAAGATAATATGAACGGAGGTACAGTAAAAGGAATGGAAGAGGCTGCAGCTATAGAGGGCGAAGGGACGATGCAAAGATCCTAAATTAATCCCTACAGTGCACCACGTGAGGTGCACTGATGGCACTAATACCTTACTGGGCTTAGCGTCTGGAGAACAAATGAATTGTTCCAATTTCGTGAATCAATTCTTCATCACGCTAATCACTAGTTCTTTACTATTTCAAAAATTATCACTCGCTTTTTCCAAAGATAAAATTAAGAAGTTGAGCTCCTGAACTGAAGTTGAGCTCCTGAACTAAAGTTCAGATCCGACCCCCCCCCCCCCCCCCCCTTCACACCCCCAATCTCCACACCTAGGTCAAAGGAAAACTCAAGGTTGAGATTTGGGCCTTGGGATAACTCGAGCTTGAGATCACCAAGACGACTGCAGATTCCTGTCTTTTATTATTATTATTATTATTATTATTATTAATTATTATTATTATTATTCAGAAGATGAACCCTATTCATATGGAATATGGGACCACTGACTCGAAATTCACGCTTCCAAACAGTATGACGTTCATTCGAAAGAAGTAAGAGGTAATGGGAAATCCAGCAAGAGTACATCAGCTTAATCAGAAAAGCTGATAAATGAACATATTAAATGAACCGTTGAACGAAAACCATCTCGCAATTTCGTTTCTTCAACGGTCTGCGTCCAAAAACACCTTTCATTACATTTTTACCGCCGAGATAAAATACATAAATCTGCATACATACACACATACATATTTACGCAGCTACACAATTCAGGTTTAGCTTGCATGCTCGGTACCGCTGGTCAGCTTAAAGCTCTTGTCAACGAGACAAACATGTTTTTACATACGTACGTAAATTACAAGTTGCATCAAAATCTAAGCAACCTGTTGTCTTGCATAACCTTTGCATTTGTGTTGTCAGTGGGATGCAGTTTATAACTGCGTCATTCACGTAAAAGCACTGGTTTAGTTCATAAAAGCGGCTCAAAGCAGTTCAAGTCGGGTTATAAATGTTCGTATTACGATTTTAGATGGGATTTTGAAATGAATTTTCAATAAGCAAACATGAAATGATTGGTTGAGTCAGAGGGCTTACAACTTGAAGTGACAACTTGAAAGGCGTAGAAGAATTTCTGAGCCACATCCAAGGTGTTTTTTTTTATTCATTTTAAATGAACGATACAAACCTATACTAGCGATTAACAGATGATTTATCAAAGGTGCAGTCCAATGCTTACATAAAAAGTGTGTGTGTGTGTGTCACTTTGTCAGACGTATAACTGGTCCCTTGTAAATGGAATTAAAAGTAACATCTTTGCCAAACCCCCTACCTTGCACTCGCTCTCTCTCTCTCTCTCTCTCTCTCTCTCTCTCTGCCAAACGTATAACTTGTCCTCCTGTACATGGAATTAACAGTATTATCTTTAGCAAACAACCTTCCTCTCCCACCACCCTACCAGTCTCTCTCTCTCTCTCTCTCTCTCTCTCTCTCTCTCTCTCTCTCTCTCTGAGGCGAAGTCGCTCTTGGACTAGATTAACGCAACAGAATCCCACCCACCTGCTCTACCTTACACTTAACAGCCGGTAAGAATCGGCCTCATCATGTTCCAAAGCTTTGTGGAAACGAAACCAAGAAAAGTTTGAATAGTTTTCTAGTTATACTGAAGATTCCAGACCACGAAACACTTATTTCATGGTGTCACATTTTGCATTACCGACTGAAGAACTGTTCGTGTTACTTTGAAAAAAGGAAAATAGAATACAACAGAATGCATCACTGAGGCCAAGCGCTGTGATCTACGAGGTCACTCCTCGCTGAAAGAGAAATTGACAGCAGAAAGGTTTGAAAAGTGTGAAAGTTTAGTGTATCTTAGTTTAACCAGGCCACTGAGCTGATGAACAGCTCTCCTAGGACTGGCCCAAAGGATTATATATATATATATATATATATATATATATATATATATATATATATATATATATATATATATATATATATATATATATATATATATATATATATATAATATATTATTATTTTTTTTTTACGTGGCTAGAAACCATTTGGTTACCTAGCTGTGGGATCCGAACCACATTATATCGAGAAATGAATTTCTAATCACCAGAAATAAATTCCTCTGGTTACGTACTGGCAGAAGCGGGGAACTAACTCGGACTACCAAATCGACAGGCGAGTACCCCACCCGCTCGTCCAAAGAGGAACTAAATTAATAAGAGGCAAACCTTGCAGTTGCACTATGAATCAATTATTAGGAGAGGCTGGAAAGTGAGACGGAAGAAAGAGAATATGAAAGGAAGTACAGTACAAGCAATGACAGGGCCTGCAGGTAGGGATCGAAGGGACGCTACAGAACCTTAAGTAACGCCTACGGTGCACCGCAATTGGAGCCAGTGTGGGTGAGAGCTTTTAAAATTGAGAAATATTCTGCAGAAACGGATGCTCTGAGGTGGACTGGCTACTCATGAGCCTTAGAGATCTGGAAGTTTCTCAGGTTTTAAAGCGGAGATGAAGTGAGTGACGTAGATCAGCTGTTAAGAGAAAGGCCTCTCAGCCGAGAGGTGACTCCTGTGAGGCTTGTGACATCGACGCTATACAAAACTTCACGGTATGGATTCCATCCTTGATGGAGCCGATTGTGGTACATTGGGCACCATCCAGGTCTCCGATGAAGCGCTATCATTCGAAAGGAACATTTTATCTCAACTAAATAACCTCGCACACAGCTGTACTAGCGCCTCAGTGACGTGGCCGGTATGGTGTTGGCGTGCCACTTCGGTGGTCGCGAGTTCGGTTCTCGGGCGTTCCATTGAGGGGTGAGAGATGTGTATTTCTGGTGATAGATGTTCACTCTCGACGTGGTTCGAAAGTCAAGTAGAGCCGTTGGTCCCGTTGCTGAATAACCACTGGTTCCATGCAACGTAAAAACACCATACAAGCAAACAAACACAGCTGTACTTTAATGTATTCATACATTTACAAGCAAACGTAGTATCTGCAGTGACTGTAAAGCGACAAATGTTGCTTGACCGATTATTATCCACTATATTATCGACATTTTTATCAGAGGGCATTACATTCTTATGGAACTTGCAAGAAGGCCATTCCCTTATACAGTGCACTGTTACCAAAGGAAACAGTTATATGCAATCGAGTTTTCTGTACAGCCGTATGATCAAGGTGGTCTCATTACAATGCTGTATGAGCCGCAGCCCATGAATCTTTCAGCCGGCCGTGGTGACCTGTGCTGTTGCGTTGCCAGACGCACGATCATGGCTAAATTTTAACCTTAAATAAAATAAAAACTATTATGGCTAGAGGGCTTTCATTTGGTCATTCTGATGAATGGAGGGTGGATGATCGACATACCAATTTGCAGCCCTCTAGCCTCAGTAATTTTTAAGATCTGAGGGCGGACAGACAAAGTGCGGACGGACAAATAGCCATCTCATTTTATCAATGAACAGATCTTAATAAAAGTTTATAACAAATAATAACAGACAATAATAAAATTACTCAAAGCATTCACTTTACTAAAACCACCACAGGCACTTGCTGCTTTGAAAAGAAGCTATGTAATGGTTTTCTCTTCAAAGTATTTCAAGGAATAGGATACCCGAAAAACTCCTTGGCGAATTCTATTTTTCTTAATCTACTTTACACATACACACACGCGCTTTCGAGGACTGATTCATATCGGCTTATCACCTTTATCGAGCAGTAGGCAAGGAATCTCCTTTCTTAATCCTGATTATCAGATCGGCCACGCCTGAGAGAGAGAGAGAGAGAGAGAGAGAGAGAGAGAGAGAGAGAGAGAGAGAGAGAGAGAGAGAGATTAAAACTCATAATTCAATGCTCAAGAATAACGAATTCTAAGGGTGAATGAAGGAGAGAGAAAAAACAACAAAAATACCTGCTAATATAATTCATCAGTAAAGGTCATGATTCCAAACCTTACATCTTATATATATAAAAAAAAATAACTGAAAACTGGAACAAGGACAGTGAATCACTTTGCTAGATATTAATTTCTTACTCTTTACTGGTCTTTGCTGCCAAAATAATGAAGGGGGTGTTCCAATGGTTAATGTGTAATGAAAATAATATACCTCGCTACTTAATTCATCAAATGCAATTCAAAAAACGAAAAAATAAAAACGAAAGGATAAAATAACATGGGATAATGATGATGAGGACTCCCGGAGCATAGACACCTATATCACCATCAGCAGACAATTAGCTTCGGTATTTACAGGAGACAGACTTTGGACCTAGATTAACATTTCCAAAAAAGGTCTAGGACAATGTCTCATACACTTCACTGGATACTCGCATATATATATATATTATATATATATATATATAAATATATATATATATATATATATATATATATATATATATATATATACACGCAAATTAAATTAAAATGAAAAATACAATGAAAACATACATTCTTTGTTCGTTCGTTACTTTCATGTAATTTCTACCACCCGTTTTTTGTTTTTAATTGTATTTTCTCTGTTACACCTAAGTTTTCATCTAATTTGCGGGTATATGCGAGTATCAAATGAAGTGTATGAGACATTGTCCTAGCCCCTTTTTGGAAATGTCATTGTAGGTCCAAAGTCTGTTTCCTCTAAATATAGAAGGTAATTGTCTGCTGATGGTGATATAGGTGTCCCTATGCTCGGGAGTTCCTCATCCTCATCTCCCATGTTTATCTTATTTCCTTTTCGTTTTTATTTTTTCGTTTCTTGAGATGCATTTGATGAATTAAACCCGGCACAAAAGTTTTCTTTGCAGAAAACTGAAATATAAAATATAAATAAATTAAATAAAAAAAGTACTGTGAAAAAAGGCAAAGGTCATCCACGCAGATATCGAAAACTTGTGATTTACTAAGTATTCGTCCCCAGATAATGTTAATTTCATCTTACTGTGTTATTTTCAGTGACATTAATCAAGAATATAACAGCAAACATACCATTCTTTCTACTTTGCACCGTTTCGGTTCAAATCGGACGCCTCCAAAGTGAAGACAATTAACGGCCATACTCTCTCTCTCTCTCTCATCTCTCTCTCTCTACCTACTACATCCCACATATATATATATATATATATATATATATTATATATATATATATATATATATATATTATATAATATATATATATATATACAATATATAGGACTATACATATATATAATATATATTATATGTCATATATTATATATTAAATATACAATTATATATTATATATAGGTCTCACTGACTTGATTTGATCTTATCTAAAAATCAATCCCCCTTAGGAGACAATTATTAAATATATATATGTATGTATGTATGTATGTATGTATATATATATATATATATATATATATATATTATATATATATATATATAATATTATTTAATAGTAATTAGTGTGGCCCAGTGTCGTTATTACAAAAGGGCAATAACTTAATAATACTTAAGGAAAAGGCACAAACAGGATTGATAAGAGAAGAAAAAGATTTTCACAAAGGAAAAGGGGATAAGATAATGATTTTCTTAGCGAAGGGATTTTGTTACTCCAAAAAATTAAACATTAGGCTTTTTTAGCCATTAGACATCTGGTTTTCATCTCCCCCCAAAAAAGCCTCTGGGTCCGTACCAGCGATTAGTGACCAACAAGAGGTTATAGTCGATGAGGGATATCGCCCAGGCATAGTCGAGAAATTGGAACTACTCTCATTAGCGCCTATGACTAATCGGCGTTTCCTTTCGTGAACAGGTCAGAGAGAGCCATCTGGCATACATTAAAAAAGGAATTCTATGACCCGTTGTTGTTAGAAAGAGGGAAGTACCAGATCTTAAAAAGCTCCACCCTCCCAAAGGTAGGCCTTCTAGTATCGACGAATCAAAAGCCATGAGTGGTTGGTCATAAGACAGCCCAAAAAGGGGTATTCAACGAATGACCTATGAGGTTACCAAGGGATACGCCCCTAAGAAAGGCCATGACAGAAGAAAGGAGGCGTATACAAATTCAAAGCCTACGAATTTTACTTGTAGAAGGACCTGACAGGAAGGCGGTCTCGTATGAACGTTAGTAGCCAATAAGACACAAAAAAGTTTTCTTTCAGAAAAATGCCACACCAGGTCAAAATCCCAAAATTCCAAAGGCGTGCTAAGGAGATTTCAAACCCAACCAAAAGGGGCAGACAAGAGAGAGAGAAGAGCAGAGAAAAAAAGGGGAACAGAGAAGTCGAGAGAAGATAACGACAAAGAGGGGAACGAGGAGAACCAGTGGCGCAGCCAACAGGCAGAGGAAGTAGATGAGAAAGACAGAAGAATCCCCATAAGAAGACAGGTGCAAAAGTGTGGTGTGCGAAGCAATTCAAAGACAGTGAAAGTGACAATCAATACTCAGTAAAATTTTTCCCTCGTTGGCCTATAGACTCGTATTGCAAAACAAGTGCCAATTAAGTTTTATTCAGCCCAAGAGCCCAGTAACTCGAAGGTGGAAAAACCCTTGTAAGAATCCCTAACGAAGAATCAAAACGTAATTTTGTATGAACTATCAATTAATTTCTCATCCAAAATTAGAACCCTTGTTGCTAATTCTTCAAAGTATAGCCTCCAGTGTTAGGCCGACACGTTACCTTAGATCTGTGCAAAGAAAGTAAAGTACCCGTCACAGATTTATTGGTGGCAGCGGGTGGGATACGATGAGATAAAGATTTTGAATATAGTGACAAGATTATTGATGTCGAGCGGTATGATAGGAAGACAAAGACACAGCAAGAGAAATGGGTGATTTCATCGACGTGATACGACGTGACTCATTGACAGTTAAAAAACAGCGGCAGCGAAACAGAATCAAAAAGTTTAAGCGTCGGCATAAGAGATTTCAATCCATTCAACGCCACTCGAAAAAGAAGTTCTCTCCTAAGGAACAGTACCAGTGCTTTTTCCCCAAACCAAATTCAAAGACAGTTATCGAGTCGTAACAATAAAAGCGCTCCAAAAAAAGCACCCCCACTTCACGAGAAAAGCTCCACTCCGAAGAACAAGACAGGTCGTTCCACTAGGAAGGAACAAAGATTGTCGTAAAGCATGAAGAAAAATATCAAGGAGGAAAAGAAAACACAATCCCGAAAACGCATCAGTTCAACGCAATCCTGCTGCTGAGAGGAAAGAAAAGAGAGAGAGGGAGAGGTCCCCCCTTTTCCCGAAGAGAAGAAGAGAGAGAGAGAGAGGGGGAACCAACACATCATTGCAACGCGCTGGTAGGCGAACGCAAAGCGGTCAGGGGGACGTAAACCCGGGGTGTCGAAGACGACGAAAGGAATTAAGTCCAAATAAATTGTCCCCACACTGTACATAAACATTAAATTTATTAAGAGTAAATTACGCGATTACATTTCAGTTAGACAATTCCTGGTATTTTCAAGATTAAAAGTATTTTCACACTGAAAACCTTTTTTTTTTTTTTTTGGGCAACGAAACTCTTAATATTTCTTCATTTTAACTAATTATAACTAATCAGCTACTAAGACCTTTTCCCCCGAACATTTGTATTTACTAACCAATACTTTAAATTTTAATTTGAAATTTTGATTGTGTCATTTTATGTTATTTTTTTGTGATTTTGGTTGTTTTTGTGATTTCTTGTACTTTGTTTTTTGTTTTTGTTTTAGATTTGCTTTTTACTTTTATTCGTTACGTCGAATGAATGTTTACTTTGTTTTTTATTTTGTTTTTTTTTTTTTTTTTTTTTTGTTTTTTGTTTAGGATAACAAGGGTAATTCACGGGAGGTCTCTCGTTAGCGTACATTTTACGGTCAGTTTTCCAGTATCGTTCTTAAAAAAACCAGTACTGTTAAGAGGGTTTTTGTTGTTGTTTAAGAATCGCTTACCGGTAACGTAAGACTTTGAAATAATGTCTGGGAAAATTCTTTTTTTTTTTTATTTTTTTTTGTGGGATCGAAATACTTTAGTAAAAACAGTTTATAATTATTATCATTTTCTTTTCGGGATATTACTGTCATAACTTTGATACTTATAATGATACTCAGTACTTAAGAAATTTTTCCATTAAGAGTCAATGGTCAAAAGGGAGACCGACTCCTTATCAGAACGTAACAAAAACGCCTGTGCTTTCTACGAGAAGTCAAACAAGGAAAATAAACCATGTCCGGGAAAGTACACAGTCCGCGAATTCGAGCGCAGCAGTATGGGAACACATAAGGGACTGTAATTAATCACATAGCTAAATTTTGCGGAAGAAAGGATGGCCAGTTAGCTTTGTAAACTTAGAGAACTGGATAGAGCAGGTGGAGACACGCCTAGATAGCATAACGGGGACAGATAGAGAAAAGTTATGAAGCCAAGAGTTATCTTGATTTGGGAAGCCGGAGGGAGACTTAGAACGGTTCGTCCACTCCGAGACTACCGAGATCTTAAGAATTTGGGGAAGGGAATTGAAAACGGTATTTTAGTAAGGTCTATTCCACAGTTGGTGAAAGGGATACAGTTACTAGCTTGGCAAGGATAGTGGCGTCAATTTAAGTTAGACGAAAGACGTTATCAAAGAGTTTTAGCTCTCAGGTGTATAACAATATGAATGAATGGGGTAACTTCATGGAATCCACAGGTTGGATAGAGGTAGAAAGGAGGCAAGCAAAAAAAAATGCTAATGGGTCATGTCAAAAAAAAAATATTTAGACTAGCAATAATGATTGGAAGCCTGCCAACGGAAGTTATTGCAAGGATTACTCGTAAGTGGGAGACATCCGATGATGTAGCAGAGATTGAAAGAGGAGGAAACAAAAAATCCTAGTAGAAGACATGAAGGGAATCCTATATACAGACCTTTAGGTCGCTATAGGGTACAAAAAAAGGGGAAAGGGGTCCAAATAGATCTAGGGACACCATCTAGAAATCAGAATAAGATGCCAGGTAAATCTTCTCAAGGAGGATTTTCGACAGTCAACCGTGTTATAACTGTCAGAAGAGAGGACTTATGCCAGTGACTGCCGAGGGATGGCTTCTGTTCCTTTCCATAAGAGAACAGGACATAGTGCTCGAGAATGCAGAAATAAATTTGTTTCAGCTCCTAGAGGTAGATCTCAGTCGAGAGGCAGAAGTAGAACCAATAGTCAATCTCCCCCAGTTAGAGGAAAAATAGAGATTCCGCCCCAAATAGATATCCCAATCAAACAGGCAAGTATAGGGTATCAAACCAGCTCAGTCATGTCGGACGACGCAATGGGAATTTTTCTGCTTACTGGTACAATGAATCTCCTCTATAAACAGAGAGGAACGTCAGGTTAGCAAAGTTTGATGTAGGAAATGAATATAATTATTTTAGACCATTATTTCCCGCACATGTCGGTCTAGAAAGAAACCTATTATTGCATTCTTTGATACAGGGTAGTCCCTAAGAATATAATGTCAGAAAAGGTGTATCGATTGTATTTTTTCTCACTTAAGTTTGAACCCAGCGGTAGATTGTAGAATCACAGACGTCCAGGGTAATGATATCCACGTAATTGGACAGTTAGATTTTCCATTTTAGGCTGAGGAAGAATTGCTCTAAGAGAAAATTGTTCTGGTAGCCCAGAGATATACAATTAGCTTTTTGCTCATTTGTGCTGATAGGTTATCCAAACTATGGCTAGACAAGGGGATAAGCATTGCTGCCCCTAGAGAACAAACTATGATTAACAAAACGGTCGTGAGATTTCTAGAATACCAATATGCAACCAATTAAAAGAACCCAGACTCAAGAGAATCCCCCGATGAAAGGTATTCTAAAGAAGGATAAGACAGAGGGAAGATATCCAGAATGCATCACGAGTTCACAAACAGATCATTAACCTCTTAGAATCAAATCAATGCACTTTTTATTTAAAGTTAGAAGGGAATTAAGACTTAAACCAGGAGAAAGCACGTGGGTAGAATGTACAGTAAATCCAATTTTTCGAAGGGAAGGGAAATTCTCACGCTTACTGAAAAGTCGCAAGTAAATGGAATACATTATTCTTCTAGTTTACTTGAAGTCAGACAGAGCAAAAAATAGCGTTACAGATTACGAATAACAGAGGGGAGGAAAGGTTAAATTAACACAGGTTACAGAGATAGGCCTAGCAGAAGTATACTCCATACCTATCCGAGTTGTAGAAAGGAAACGGTAGCAGCGATCAGTAAAGGAAATGAATTATGCTCAGGACATAGAACTGAGAAGAGCTAAGATAGGATCTCATTTAAAGGGACATTAAGGAAAACCATGTTAGAGAAGAATTCATAGACTTATTGTGCCGGAATATCAGGATATAGTCGCTCTAGACGGCGACACCTTGGGAGGAATACACGCGAAATAACGCCACAAGATAGACATTCCATCAAACACCCCAAGCCAATTTACATACACTTACAGAGTAGGGCACATTCCCAGAAGGAGGATCATTGAAAGAGAAGTACAAAGATGAATAGGCAAGGAATAATAGAAACCATCTAAATCCCATGGTCTTTTTTTTCCACTTTTGCTAGTTCCTAAAAGGGACAAAACTTTATGAATAGTTGTGGATTTCAGAAAATTGAACCAAAATTACTGAAAAGTGATCCTTATCCAAATGCCGTCAATGCGAGATCTTATCGCCACTATAGGGTCCAAAGAGATAACTTCACCACAATAGTTTATTTGCAGGGATTCTTGCAAATTCCTCTAGACGAAGAAAGTAAAACCTTTGACTGCTTTTTCCACTAGTAACGGCATATAACCAGTATGTAAGAATGCCATTTGGTCTAAAGTCAAGCCCGGTAACTTTTGTAAGATTAATGGATAAATTTTGGTTTTCGATTTACTAGGCAAGGACGTACACTGTTTACATAGATGATTTTGGTAATAGCAACAGAACACTATAGAGGAAACACATAGACTTAGTCAGGAAGAAGTCCTAAAAGAGATTAAGAAAAGCCAACCTGAAGCTTAAATTAAAGAAGTGGTAACTTCCTTAAAAGGAAAATAGACTACCTTGGTCATACTAAGTGAAAGGGCGTAGAAGTAAACGACTTAAAGATAAAAAGTCAATCAAGGAATACCCTACACCTCAGTGCAAGAAGGACGTAAAGTCCTTTCTTAGGTTTAGCAGGTTTTTTTAAACCGCAAGTTCATAGGGAACTTTGCAGTCATATCAGCTCCCAACTAACTGAACTTTTAAAGGAAACACCGTATCATTTTACATGGACAGACAAGCAGCAAAGAAGCTTTTGATGAATTGAAAGAAAGATTAACACATTCCCCGAGTACTTAGTTTCCCAGACTTCGGCAAAGAATTCTTTTTTTTAGCCAACGGACGCAAGCCACATTGGTATAGGAGCATGTTTAATGCAAAAGACAAGATAATAAGTATAATGCCATTAGCTTTATTACAGTAGGAAATAAAGCCCTCCAGAATGTGAACTACTCAGTAACAGGACCTCGAGTCTCTAGCTATAATAGACGCTTTAAAGCATTTCAATATATAATTTTTGGTTACAAGATAACCGTCTTCACGGAGTCATTCAGCCGCAGTAGAAATGCTAAAGAACCCTAATTTTTTTCTGGACGAAGAGCCCGTTGGTTCATGACAGCCCCCAAGATTATTTTTGATATAGAGGTGAAATATGTCCCGGTGAAGACGAATAAGGTAGCAGATGGCAATTATCAAGATATGTGTTCACAAGGTGATAGTATAAACATGATAAAAGTTCAAGAAGAAGAAAAGAATGAAAAACAATGTGCAATGACGTAAATGTACTCATCATGCACTTACAGAGGAGCTTTTTCCCGGCAAAATTTCATAAAAGAACAAGAAAGAGAACGAAGATATAAGGGAACTGTTTAAATACGTTAGAAACGAAAGAAAAAACACAGCCAAAAAACCAAGAATTAACCGAAACTAGGTAGGGAAGGTTGGGATGTCCCACAGATGCACTAACGGACATAGATGGCGTATTAATTTGGATGTGTCACGAATATGACCCATTTGGTCAATTTCCTAGGTGTACGCTGCACAAAAAGGTTAGTACCTAAGAGTCTAAGAAAACAAAGTCATTGAGCTAATGCACGACGATGAACATTAGAGCTCACCCAGGAAGGGATGAGACAATTAGATTAATTCAAAGAACTTTCCATTGGAAAGGGAATTCACAAAGGATGTTAGTAATTAATGTGAAGAGCTGCAATACATGCAACAGCTACAAGGGGAAGAACAGACAAGGAAGTACCACTAGGGCAAATATCCTATCCCACAGGGGACTCCTTTCGAAAGAGTATCTATTTGATAATCACTAATCTTCATACCACAGAGTAAATGGAATAAGAATATACTAGTATGTATCGACGCGCTCACGAGATATACAGAGTTGGTACCCACTAACTAGTAAAAGTGCCAAGGATTGTTTTGCAAACCGCTCTCTTCGATAAGATATTTTGCAGATATTCTGCCCCCCACAGCTCCACATTTATCTCTGATAATGGGACCGAGTTCACAACTCATTAGTTCAGAAATTTGTAACGCCTTTAAGGTAGAAAAAGGTTAGCGATACAGCCGTATCACCCAGCTAGCAATGGCTTGGTAGAAAGGAATAACAGGAAGGTTTTAGACGTATTACGTCACACCAGTAGGACAGGATCCTGACTGGGACGTCAATTTACCTTTAGTCCAATTATCATTAAAGCAAGGCATCATACGAGTACTCGAGCAACTCCCATAAAAGCTTTGTGGGATTATGAACCCAGATTTTACCTTATGCATGGCTGAATCAGCCAATACAGCAATATTACTCTGAAGATATAATTGAAGATAAGAATCGGGAACTTTAAAGTATCACAAGCAATTGCACAAGAATCTAGAAGAAAGCCCAGCAGAATATGATAGAGAAGCATCAAGAAGGATTAAGGCCTGTAGGGACTACAAGAAAGGGGGATGAAGGTCTATATTAGAAGGAAGTAGAAGTGGGTATTAATTATAAGTTAGCCACAAAAAATTCACAGGACCATACAAGGTCGTAGACGTAACAAGACAACCAAAGATAAAGTTAAGAAAATGAATAACCAAATGCCTTCCACATACGCTGAATCATTAGAAGAGAATTTTGGATAAAAAAAACAAGGACAGGGGGTTCAAGAGAACCAAAGAAGTTGAAGAATCCGAAATGACAGAGACGTCAGAAGAAATTCCAGAAGAAGGAACTAGATATAACCCTAAGAAATAGGAAAGAGTCACTTTTCAGTTGAAACGAAAGAAGAAAAAAAACCCATTATTCATCCCATTATTCCATGTATTATTTTGATTTCTTTATTGCTAAGTTTACCTTTCATCGGTCGACTTAGGAATAATCTTTTATTTGTTACAAATTCTTACTTTAATTAGTCGTTTTGTAGCAAGAATTTTTTTGAGTTTTTACGTGGCACTAACTTCAAAATTTATTTTGACTTGAAGGGACTTATTTTGGGGGTATTGTAAGAAACGATTCAATGCGCAGTATAAGAATTTAAGACGTATATTAAAGTTTAATCGTTCCATAAGAACATTCTTAGAAGTAAAAAGAATAAATAAGACTGGTTAAGATAGATATTAAAAAAAAGATTTTAAGATAGACAATTCGTTTCAGGAAATGATCAAGATTGTGAAGGGGTAATTAATACACTTACTTTGTTTCAAATCCATTAGATTGTTTGATTGATGAAAAACTTACTAATAAGATATTACTCGATGAAGACTCACTAACAAGAAGTTAATTGATGAAGACTCATTACAAGATAGTAGTTGTTGAAAACTTTACTACAAGATATTGATTGGTGAAAACTTACTAATTGTTGTCACAGTAGAAGAAACCTACAGTATTAACCCCACTAACCGGTTCCTTTAACCGAGTTGCCAATTTTGTTGTAGTATCAAGCAGGGAAGTTATATTGTTTAATGTACAAGGTTACTCAGAAATTACAGTAAGAATGTTCCAATGAAATTTTGCATAAACACAATACACAATCTCAGTAGGAAGTCAAGGACACACTTGTTTATTGCATACAAATACACAAGGATATTTTCTCCCAGGACTTGTCTCTAAGTAGCAGGTCGCAGCAAACAAGAAGCCATCAAGTGTCGTCAACGAAGAACGAAATTTATTTCCATAAAAGAAAGACGATAATCCACCTAGATAGAATAGGACTGAGGACTGAACCAACAATCATGTACTGTAAACTTGGATAGTTACCATTATTTTTTGTTTCTTCTCACCATGCATTTATATAACTTATGACTTAAGGGCTTATGTATGTTTAACTTTCAGTTTTCTTGTTTTTTGTTTTTTGGTGATTTATTTTGTTTGCATTCAGTTTCCTGTTTTCTTAATGTGATTACTCATATTTGAATTCAGTTTGATGATTCTTTTAATATTACTTAATCAAGTACTTGTTCATATTCATATTCAGTTTTTATGTTTCTCTGAATGTTACTTACCCAAGAATTTACTCATGTTTACATTCAATTTTGATTGTTGCCCTTAACGTTACTTAATCAAGGATTTGCTCATGTTTACATTCACTTTTGATGTTTTTGAGTTAAAGTTTCAATATGATTTCCAAGAAGCATAAGTTAGGAGTCCTCTGGTAGGTATAATATTTGCTTCAGCTTAGATAACGCTGTCGGACCGTCAGCGAGGTAGCGGGCCGAGACTGTAATAGTGTGGCACAGTGTCGTTATTACAAAAAGGCAATAACTTAACTAATACTTAAGGAAAAGGCACGAAACGGATAATAAGAGAAGAAAAAGATTTTCACAAGGAAAAGGGGATAAGATAATGATTTTTCTTAGCGAAGGGATTTTGTTACTCCAAACATTAGGCTTTTAGCCATTAGACATCTGGTTTTCATCTCCCCCAAAAAGCCTCTGTCCGTACCAGCGATTAGTGACCAACAAGAGGTTATAGTCGATGAGGGATATCGCCCAGGCATATTCGAGAAATTGGAAACTACTCTCATTAGCGCCTATGACTAATCGGCGTTCCTTTCGTGAACAGGTCAGAGAGAGCCATCTGGCATACGTTAAAAAGGAATTCTATGACCCGTTGTTAGAAAGAGGGAAGTACCAGATTCTTAAAAGCTCCACCCTCCCAAAGGTAGGCCTCTAGTATCGACGAATCAAAAGCCATGAGTGTTGGTCATAAGACAGCCCAAAAGGGGTATCAACGAATGACCTATGAGGTTACCAAGGGATACGCCCCTAAGAAGCCAGGACATGAAGAAGGAGGCGTATACAAATTCAAAGCCTACGAATTACTGTAGAAGACCTGACAGGAAGGCGGTCTCGTATGAAGTTAGTAGCCACTAAGACACAAAAAGTCTTTCAGAAAATGCCACACCCAGTCAAAATCCAAAATTCAAAGGCGGTGCTAAGGAGATTTCAACCCAACAAAAAGGGCAGACAGAGAGAGAGAAGAGCAGAGAAAAAAGGGGAACAGAGAAGTCGAGAGAAGATAACGACAAAGAGGGGAACGAGGAGAACCAGTGGCGCAGCAACAGGCAGAGAAGAGAGAGAAAGACAGAAGAATCCCCAGAAGAAGAACAGGTGCAAAAGTGTGGTGTGCGAAGCAATCAAAGACAGTGAAAGTGACAATCAATACTCGTAAATTTCCCTCGTGCCTATAGACTCTTAATTGCCCGTGCCAATTAAGTTTTATCATCAAGAGCCCAGTAACTCAGAAGGTTGGAAAAAACCCTTTGTAAGAATCCCTAACGAAGAATAAAATAATTTGTATGAACTATCAATTAATTTTCTCATCCAAAATTTTTATAACCCTTGTTGCTTAATTCTCCAAGTATAGCCTCCAGTGTCGGGCACACGTTCCTTAGATCTGCAAAGAAAGTAAGTCGTCACTA
>NC_087209.1:65031161-65038661 GCF_015104395.2 Macrobrachium nipponense
ATATAACTTATTAGAGCCATCTCTTTTTTTAATTCATTTATTTAGCTTACTGTTATTTTATCTACTTTCTATCTCTTTTTGGTATGTGCTTATTTTATTTTGATGTAACTTTATTGTTCAGTATTATTATCAATAATAATAATAATAATAATAATAATAATAATAATAATAATAATAATAATAATAATAATAATAATAATAATAATAGCTCCAGGAATAATGCAGAAGAGAGTGCTCCTAGAAACTGCACATAGTGAGAAAAGTGATGGACTCCTAAGAGGGCAGGATGCAAAACCCGGGACGCCAAACTATAAAAACCAACCAGTCAAATAGGATGCCTGTGAGACAAATATAAATAATAAATAATAATAATAATAATAATAATAATAATAATAATAATAATAATAATGAAGTAGTGGAGTAGCAGTAGCAATGGTGGTATAATTCATTAACAAATCCGTGATCATCGATTAATAATGTCTCGATAAGACGAATGTTTTACAACCTTACTCGTCACGCTATAACCAGGTCTATGTAATTTCTGATTCACAAAAATCAGAACACAATTATCATAAACTTCAACGCGATCCAAATCACTTCAGCTACATGAATGTCATTCTGTTCGACAGCTGTGCATAAAGCTATTGAAATAAACAACAGCTGAATCTGAATCACAATAAACCTACTACCCCTCAAGCTTCCGTGTTCTCAAATGAGGACGACTTACGTCACTGCGCCCTCAAGCCAACGAATAATATTAGTGGGTCCTGAATACTACAGAAGAATCCGGCAGGTTACGACATCGTCTGCTACGTAGCTATCTTAACTCTACGGTTGAAAACTGCCCTGAAAGAAGAAAGAAGAGAGAGAGAGAGAGAGAGAGAGAGAGAGAGAGAGAGAGAGAGAGAGAAGACTCAGTCTTCGCCTTGTACACTAGACCGTGGCCTTGTATTACACAAGGCTGGTGAGAGAGAGAGAGAGAGAGAGAGAGAGAGAGAGAGAGAGAGAGAGAGACTCGGTCTTCGACTTGTATCACAGAAGATTGGTGAGAGAGATAAGGGGGGGGGGGGGGAATGATGACGGAAGCTGCCTGCAGCTACTGAATCCTGACATAGCACCAAACAGAAATGAAGCTGGAGTCGCTCAGTGATGACACAGCAATAAGCTATGGAGCTTCTAAAGGGGAGATTGGTGGGGGGGGGGGGGGGGGGGGTGGGTGGGGGGGGGGGGGGGTGGGGGGGGGTGGTGTAGGAAGCTTCAAAAGTTGACTTAGCATCAAGCCTCCTCTTCAGAGGATTCCTCAAGGTTAAAAGAACAAAACAAACCAAAACTGCACTTGCTCAAGGAAGCGAGGCTATGGCCACCTTATCCTCCTGCCTTGAGGGTAATGGACATTTAAGGCTTACTACTCCTGGTGTAAAAAAGAAAAAAAAAACTGAACCACAGTAAACTGGTCAAATCCGACTTACACAAGGTAAAACCACTGCCACTACATAGGAAGAAGTCGGGCTAATAAACTTACAGGTTCTTGGAAGCCAATACAGTGAATATAACGACTCACCAAACCACAACACAGGAAATACTTTTTTCATTCAGGTTTTCTTTGAAATAATATAACAAAAAAAATGGACTACTGGATGTTCATATTCCAGCGAACTCCTAACTCTCTGTTCGAAAGTTGATCTTTGTAGTTACTGAAATTGGGGTTTATTTAAAACAAAGAGACCCTCAAGTAATGAGCATGAATTAGAATATCAACCATCAAACCACAAGTGGGAAATTCAATGACACTTGACGTGGAAATGCGGGAAACGCTTTGCAAGTGGCTTCCGGTTGCCATCAAAACCGGCTTTGACAAGTAAATGACCAATAATGATTTTACGTGGTACATTGACCAAATACAATACATGCAACACAGAGGGTACTCTTTAAAAGCAACACTGGAATCTGACTTGGTATTCGGCATACAGTTTGTTAAATAGATCCTTATACCGGCGTGTTTGCTTATGTAAGTAGGTATGTATGATGTATTTATGGGTATATAATTATATATATAAATACATATATATATATACTATATATATATTATATATATATATATATATATATATATATATATATATACGCGTTAAGCTAAACAACTGCCCTTTACTTAATATCTGAATTCTGGCTTTCTTTCCTCCAAAAAAAAATTAACTTCAAATTTATTTTGATTCATATACGTTTAATCGAAGGGGGCATTTCTTTAGTCAATAATAAATTCGTCGGCTCATGGCCGCGAACATATATATATATATATATATATATATATATATATATATATATATATATTTATATATATATATATATATGAGTATATATATATATGTGTGTGTGTGTGTGTGTAATGTATGAATGTTTATGTATATATACATATATATATATATATATATATATATATATATATATATGTATGTATGTATATTCGAAACGCACTGATCTGCAATAACACGTATGCGTATTTTATGGCATAAGTGTATATAAGTGGTGTAGGAAGTAAATAAATAAACGTATATAAGTAATTGCCATACACAGCACTCAATTCTTTACTTACATTTTGTGTGACATATAGACCAACCAAACTGGCAGGTCACAAGCATGAAAATAATTCAGTATGGTAACTAGTTAAACGTATTTAACGGCCAAAATGTTTCAATGAAACGAGTAGTTTCTTTAAAGAAACGATAAAAGTAAATATATAAAAGACGTTGAAACTGTTCCACACTTCAATGGATAGTAGACAATTTCTCATAACAACAAAAGCTACAATTACGGCTGCTCTAGGAGCAAGAGCCCGAGCTGGCATAGGGCTAGCCAAATCTAAAACAAGAAAAGTGACTTTGCTACCAGTATTACGCACAGGAAATTTCAGCATTTCGATACGAGGCTTAGTAGGCGCTTCTGTTAGAGATGCCACTTACCAGATCACTGCTCAACTGCGCACATGAAACTGAACAAATCCCGAGTACGCAGAATAAATATGAGGAAACACTGCGTTCTATCACAAAGAGATTCCAAGAACCGGGAATCGCTGACGATGCAACCGAAGACAGAGCGAACCTAGAGATCCAGGGAGGACAATTACAGAGAGCTTTTCCTACTGTGCTCTTTACTACGACTTCTTCAGACAGTCGCGGAATGAAATGAAGACATTTCCTTCACTGCGTAACGGAGGTATCTTTGTAATTTCCCAAGAAAATAATATTTCTATTTCTTACTACGAATTCACACGCACATTACACACACACGTGTGAACTTGAAAATGAAGAATATACTACGAAAGTACTTGTTCCAAGTCCCGTTTTTCACTCGCCTTCTTACGTGCATTTTATGATATTCTAAAGCACGTGGACTTTCGTACTACATTGAAAATTTAATATATATATATCATATATATATATATATATATATATATATATATATATATACTATATATATATATATATATATATAACACGAATGAACCCAACAAGCAGCAGTTTATAGCTGAACCTTTTTTGTTTATAGCTGATTTCATAATATATCATCAGCTCACATGAAGCCGGGTGATTCGTGCATGACCCATAATGGCTTGGCAAACTTACAAACTGCACTATTTCTCAATAACTCCAGCAATCATTCGCATAAACCATTACATTTGTATACGGGTATTAACCGCATCCCAACAATTAGTGATTAGAAACGAGCAATTATTGTGAATTGCCTCTTTGTATGTACCTACGAGATGCGATAGAGCATACTGGGCATCTAATCAAACCAAACTCACCTCTCTCTCTCTCTCTCTCTCTCTCTCTCTCTCTCTCTCTCTCTCATCAAGCCTTGACTGATCATAAGACTTGAACTAGAACCATTTCATGGATTCTGACACTACAGGAGAGGTCCAACTTAACGGGAACCCTTTAGCCTCTGGGAAAAATAAACATGAAAAATAAAAATGGAAATGTAACCCGTCCTACAGGTACGGTTGGGTTGCTGGACGAACCTATCATCAGTCAACAATGCACCTGAGGGGAGCACAGTTTACAGCAGACAGGATCTAGTTATTTAAAGACCACAGAGAGAGAGAGAGAGAGAGAGAGAGAGAGAGAGAGAGAGAGAGACTACCAAAGCTGGCGTCGCAGATTTTCACAGCACCTGCGTCGGTTATTGACGTCAGAGAGAGAGAGAGAGAGAGAGAGATACTGATTTATGACTATAAAGCTGGCGTTACAACACCTAGGTGTTGACGCCAGAGAGAGAGAGAGAGAGAGAGAGAGAGAGAGAGAGAGAGAGAGAGAGAGAAACTCTAAGAGTGCTAAAAATATGGAAACTTCCACCGGAAATAGTCGATGATAGCTGGGTCTCATCTCGCAATTAAAACAAGTGGATTAGATAACATCCGTTGTGGTAACAACAGGTCATAATAGCAAAAAAAAAAAAATAATAAATAAATAAACATTATGCGCTTTTCCGAAACGAAGATTCGTCATCAACTACTAATTACACAAGAGACATACGCAATTCCTTAAACCAACCCCTCCCCCCAAAAAAATTAGGGTTAAATACAACTTTTGAAATTTAAATACGGAGTAAAGTTGATCATTCTGAGTTCACTTTGAAGAAAACATGGCGTGATCCGGCCTCCAGCTTACTCAGAACGCTTGCAAGATTTTACCCCCACGCATAAGTTGTAAATATATTATTCCTAACTTTTAACCCCCAACAAGAACAATAAGAACAAAAACAAAGTAGTTTGTATGCTTACTCCCCGAGTAAGCGATAATAAGCCGAAAGTTTCTGTCATTTTAAGGAGTACGAAATAAGCAATTTAATCAAGCTCGCTATCTGTCCTCATCATGAAAATAAAGTAAATTACCATTGCAACTAACATCCCGATCACCAAGAGAACTCATCTTTTCATATCCAGAAAATACCCAGAAATCAATTGCACCATGTATAAGTTATTTTTTACCAGATGTGTTTGCAAAATCTTCCCTGCATAAGCATATCTAATTATACAAACAATAAAATTTAAGCGAATATTTCACGTCATAAACAATCGATCCCACAAAGTACATGTTTTTCCACCGTCACGACATTCTAGAATCTAGAATAATGAAATAATATCAGTTTCTAAGAGCCCACCGTCTGAAATTTCTGACTACCCGCTGTCGAATCCCAATTGTTAGTTATCGTGCATAAAACTGCCTGTCGAATCACAATAGTCAGTCATCGTCCATATCATTTTATGTTGCTTCACCAATGTTGGTTATCGATCATTTAACTGCATGTTGAAATACAACTGTTCGTCATCGTAAATTTAATTGCCCGTTGAGTCACAATTGGTAGTTATCAACATTTAACTGCCTGTTGAATCATTTTTTTTCCATATTTTACTCCCGACATTTTTTTTACACTGGGTGCTTTTGCTGTTTATTTTATTTCATTTTATTCTATTTTATTTTGTACATCTAGTTATATATGTTTGGTATACCTACCACTTCCATTGTGGACATTCTGCAGATGATTGGTAAGCAAGTGAAATAAAAATGAAGACATACTAAAACCAGCTAAAAAGTATAATACATTCAGTGACAGTCATCACCTCTTGCCAAACATTATCCCCTCAGTCTGACCGAGCTACCCGTCGGTGGCCTTGAGATGAGAATTATCAGGAAATGAGGAAAAGTCTCTATTACCATGAAATGAAAAAAATCTCCGAAGGCGTCTATGTTGACGTCAGTAGGAAAATCCCGCTAATTATACAACCGACTTGATCTTGCAGTAATAGCTCAACCTTTGCGAGAACTAGTTCTTTTTATTTTGCTTTGGCAAGAAGCTCCTCTGTCTAATAACGCCCGTGACGGGCAAAAGGAAAATGTCATGTTTCGTGGCATGAGCAGAGGATATAAGCCAAGCGGACGAGAAAGAAAAAAAGAAAAAAAAAAAAAAAATTGAAGAGCCACCGAACTGAAGAGCTGATAGACAAAGACTGAATGATAAAATTGAAAATCTTTCTATTTACTTCCACCTCGTGCTCGGCAACTTCCTGGGAAACCGTACGAGACTTATGATGGAAAGGCAATCGTCTACAGAATAAAATTCTCGAGAAGGGAAAGAAAAAAAAAAAAAAAAAAAAAAAAAAAAAAAAATATATATATATATATATATATATATATATATATATATATATATATATATATATATATATATATAATATATATATATATATTACATTGTAAGTAACCTAGAAGATAAACAGTACCTGCGTCTAACAATGGCTTTTGTAGAATGGATTATAGAGTTTAGGCCAAAGGCCAAGCACCGAGACCTGTGAGGTCATTCAGCGCTGGAAAGGAAATTCAGAGAAAGTAGGTTTGAAAGGCGGAACGGGAAGAAGACCTCGCATTTGCACTATGAAATCATTGTTAGGGGAGGGTTGATAGCAAGATGGAAGAACGATGATAGGAATGGAGATACAGTAAAAGGAATGAAAGGGTTTGCAGCTAGGGGCCGATAGGGCACTGCAAAGAACCTTGCGTAATCTGAGGTGCACTGACGGCGCTATACCCCGCCATGGGGCAATGGCTTCTTTTGTGGCGCCAATCCATCAACTTTGCCTCTCATTGGAACAGCGACAAAGAATAACCAAACGACACCAATTCCCGTTAAAACAAAATTGCAGGGCTCTTCATAACGGCAAAATTCCCGACAAAAATGTTATCGCAATCAGCTGCCTGCCACCTGGTAACGGAAATGAATGACACTAGGACAAACCTTCGCTTTCTTGAGGTCTGGTCGAGGTTCGCGTTTGTACACACAAGCGGCCAAACCACCTGGAATTCAAAACGCAGTCGTCACTTTCCCTGTCCTAACCGGTATGCATTTTGCAATCACTCGAGGACTGTAAAATGTCCTCGTTAGGCAATGATCGTTCAAGCATGCAAGCGGTCGGCAATTAGTTTTGATGAATTTCCATCCTATTTGCAACGATCTAAATGTTGCCATACAAGTGTTAAATCGTTCCTATTTGCAACGATCTAAATGTTTCTATACAAGTATTAAATCATTTCTATTTGCAACGATCTAAATGTTTCCATACAAGTATTAAATCATTTCTATTTGCAACGATCTAAATGTTTCCATACAAGTATTAAATCATTTCTATTTGCAACGATCTAAATGTTTCCACACAAGTATGAAATAATTTCTATGTGTAACGAAATACATGTTGCCATACATGTATTAAATCGTTTCTATTTGCAACGATCTAAATGTCTGCTTACATTTATTAAATCACTTGATAACTTATTAGGGATTTGCAATGCTTTGATAGCCCTATGCAGTTCTCTGAGGGTTTAGACAGCACTTTGCAATCGCTTCCAACCGTAGAAAGCATTTTGCAATCCCGTAATCATACAGGCAGCACTCAGCAATCACCTGGCAACAGGAGTGAGCAGAAACTATGCAATCACCCGAAAA
>NC_087209.1:65041161-65163661 GCF_015104395.2 Macrobrachium nipponense
AACCAGATATACATACACGCATGTACCGGTGTCTGTTTCTTAGCAAACAATACTAAGAACGACCATCGCAAGACTTAGTAATCAGGAACCCAATATTCCTTTGAGATGTACAGCCATGCATAAACAAACCTCACTCTTGTTTTCCTAGAAGACTTCACTGTAATGACCAGTCTCAATTTTCTTGGTTCACTACGTAAAAATTGAGCTCAAATTTTCTTGGTTCGCTACGTAAAAAACCAAGAACAAAAGTCCTTTTTAACTGAAAAATATTTATTTTTAGTAATTCAAAACTCGAAGAGTTTATTCTTTATAATTCTCGTGACATCTCCCTTCGAATTTATGTTGTAATATTAAACTTATTTAAAGCATTATAAACTCCATTTTCGGACGAAACCATCTGCAATGAGCCACAAGTTTTCACGAATTAACAACACTTCTAAGCAGGCGATGAGTAGACCTACATTTTCCCGGCAAAATAAAACAAGAACGAGATAGAAAATCATTTATTGAAAGCATTATACATCTATAAAGTACATTTCCGAACGACACCGTCTTGGACGTGTCTACTGTATTTCAATGCAGGCAATCAGTAGGCCTACCTTTTCCCCACAAAATAAAACAAGAACGGGACAGAAATTCATTTACTGAAAGCATTATATAGTAGTACATTTCCGAACGACACCTTCTTGGACGTGTATACTGTATTTCAATGTTGTCAATCAGTAGACCTACCTTTTCCCCGCAAAATAAAACAAGAACGAGATAGAAATTCATTTATTTAATGCATTATACATTTATAAAGTACATTTCCGAACGAAACCATCTTGGACGTGTCTACTGTATTTCAATGCAGGCAATCAGTAGGCTTGCCTTTTCCCGCAACATGAAATAAGGCATATCCAGATGACACCAACTCTGCGCTGATGACAACTTGGACGTACGTTTTTTCGGCGAACGCTCCCGGCGGAAAGACCCGCCTGACGCAACCGTTGAGTGGTGTTGCCAATGCAATGTATATAATTCATCAACATCGACGATAAAAGTAACAGAAATTATAGCAGATTTACAACAATAAAATGAAACAGAATTTAAAAAAAAGAGCAGATGAAACTGTCAAACAAACTATATTTAAAAGTTAGGGAAACAAATTTAGAGTATTAAAAGTGAAATCGGCCGAGTCAGTAGACAACCACAAACGGAGGTCAGTCATCGGCTGACTTGATGTATAAATACCGGGTAGAGGTCATGCTCTCCTTCAGTGCTCTCAGGACTCTGTTACATTCAACGTCGAGTGAGCTCTTAGTTCAGACCGAACCGCATTACGAAAAGGATTACAAACCAACAGTAGTAGTAAGTACGTTGCTATTTTCACGAAAAAAAAACGCAATTCTAATTCATAACGCTATTTTTAAATCCCTTTTGGACAAAATTTTCACTAAGTTTTCAATGTATCGCACCTGAGGACTTTGTCAATGTGCAACGTATTTGCATAAACATTTCTACATGCATTTGATGCAGGTCCACTGAAATCGTCAAAATAACAGCAAACTAAAATCACTACAGAAAGCTAGAACTTTTTCTTGTGCAACTCTGACCCGCTACGTCTCTGTTGGTTGTTCAGAATCTATAGATTCACACCAGGACTTTTACACCCTTCCGACACTTAACCAGCTTGATCTAGACCAACCAACTAACCAACCAATGACCTGACTTCAAGCCAGGACAGCCGAATGCCCACATTAAGCCAGGCACAAGTGAGAAGCATAAGAGAAGGATAATGGACTACAAAAGATAGATTTTACATCTGATGAAGTGACTGATCAACCTAAGAAACAATATCACAGGAAAGTAGAATCCAAGTGACCAACCTAGAATTTTTGGGGGGTTACTCAACAACCTGAGAAAAAGAAGGGTTTTGTTTTTATAACGCAATTGAACACTACCCGACAAGGTACCTGTATAGAAGAGAGCATAATGGTACCCTACCCCAAAAGGTGTCTATATATATAAGAAAGCATTGATACCTTAGAGGTGAAGAAAGGAATCGAACTTACTTCAGAAATGAAGGCAAGATACGCCCTTACCATTAGGACAAATATCGTATGAAGCATATCAAAGCAAAATGAAAGCCTGTGAATCTTCTTTCAGTACCGGAGATCAAAAGAAATTGAAAATATCATCATTTTAACAACTTGTCATTCACAAGAAGATTCGGCTTTCAGAATCTCAAGTACAAAAACTACGAGGTCTAACTACCCTATAACGCTACATCTGGGAGAAAAGTCTTAAAATCTTCGCAAAGAAAGATACCGGAATCGGAAAGTAATCCAACTCGTGTAAACTGGCGTCCACGGGAATGGAAAGTTGATTAGAAGGAAAATGACAAAGGTAGCCGTAAAATATTAACTTGAACCACATCTTGGTCAATGTTCATAAATACTTTTAGCATGGAGAGTGCGACCAACGCAAGGACGCAGTAATGAAGACACATGAGGTTTTGAGAGCTGCATTACCGGAAGTAAGAAGTGTTTAGAGTGAATCCTTACACTTTAAGCTCTCATAAGTTTCAGTTACATCCAGAGCAGCTGGGAGACACTTTACTATGCCGGAAACAGGACCCTGACTTAAGACAAGACAATACCTCAATATATATATCATAAGTTAAAGGACCAATACCGGTGATCATATAATCAACCTTGATACACCTGACAGGGTTGGACTAACATATATTTTTTAACAAACATTTGGAAGATCTCAGCAAACCAGAATATAAGAGGACGGCTTAAAAAGTGAGGTTCTAAGAAAGAAAAGACACACGTATTCAGAACAGACACAGATATACAGAATGAGATGTTCCTTCGAGAAGCCAAGTTCTTGAGTATGGCAATGAGAATACATATTACATTACACAGATAAACGATTTCGGAAAATCAAACACAGAAGGTTATCAGAATGAAGAGATTAATATGAAAGTGAAGATCACCGAAACGGCGTGTTTGGACATCGTCAAATTGTTTAGAAGCCGAGACACTATCCAAATCATGAATAATTTTTTTTAAGGAACTTCGGCCATCTCAAGGCTGGAAACATTCTAACCCTTGGAAACTTTTCCTAGATTATCTCTCTCTCTCTCTCTCTCTCTCTCTCTCTCTCTCTCTGTGCGAGTTATCGCATGTGTTTATCGACTAGAGTTATTTTCGATGCTCTTGCAATTTAAATTGACAGTACATCACGATAGTTTAAGGTTGATGTAAGTATGATACTCAAGTTAAACACACACAATATATATATATATATATATATTATATATATATATATATTATAAATAATATATAAATATATATATATATATGTATATGTATATAATACTCAAGTTAAACACACACACAATATATATATAATAATATATATTATATATATATATATATATATATATATATATATATAATATATATAACTTTTCCTCTAAAGGGAAGTGGCTCCAGATGGTGTGACCATTCTGGGTTTTGGCAAGATTGTTTGTTTGTTTGTTTTTTTTGCTGGGGGTGATGAAGCTGCAACCCTCATGCCTTACTCCAAATGGTCGATACTACCGAATTTGACTAACCAGTGCACGACTTACTGCTTACTTCGACGGCTGCACGAAATAGTTACAACGGTTACCGAAACCTCATCTCCAGACTGACTGCGACCCACTAAAGTCGAGTAACTAGGAGGTACGAAATACACTAATTAGGTGAACTGACCATGACCTTCAAAGGCAGGAGCTGGAATTCCTCCACCACATCCAGAAACCGAACAATGGTTCCCTGGTTCGCTAGGGATGGAAGTCATAACCAATAGGCGATTCTCCATAAGAAAAGAATTTGATTGTTCTCGCAATTCAACTTACTGAATCCTTTCTCTAAAGACATAAAACAGAAATGAAATTACGATGAATGTTCGCTTTCTTCTCCATGAAATAAGCTCAGTTTGATACATTTCTTGTTGGTATTAAAACAAGGCGTGCTCCACTTCCAGCTTACTTTGGGCACGTGCAAAGATCTACGGTCAAATAGAGCGTTGTTTCACCAAAGAAAACTAAAATAAATACGCGATATTTTATTAGCAATAATCGTTCTTTACTATGTAACATGCACATTATTTATCTTTTACATTTTCATTTTAATAAATAAATCATAAATATCCTATCCTGAAACTCCTGTATCTTTAACTCAACGCAAAACACCGTTTTCGGAGCTTTTTATGCTTTTCCATAGACCTTTTCTTCTCCCCAACAAAAAGAACAACAGCAAGAACAACAACAACAACAATAACAACAACAAAGTTGTTTGTAGGGTTACTCGCCTAGTAAGCGAAAAGCATGAATTAGGCTTGGAAACGAATGAACTTAGTGTGAAAAGGGCTTCTTTGGGATTTATACCAATTGGGCAATAATATTTACCAAATAGAATATGTTAAAAAACAGTCATTCAGGCGTTCGATACGGAAATCTAGTCGTAGAGCACTTAAGAGCGAGAAAGCTTTTCTGCGCCTTAAGCAGCCAATGTAGGCAAGACCATTGATTACCTAGCTAACGGTGCCTTCAGCTGTCAACTTAAAACCCGTTAATTATTAAGAAAATAAGATCTTACGTACAGTAGAAAATGTCACCTTTTTTTCCCTGAAGGGGGACATGTGGGTGGGGGGGAGGGCTGGGGGAGGAGGATTATCCCTTTCTCTCTCTCTAATGACAGCAAGACTGGAGCCTCCGGCAGGAGAGAAAACTTACTTTACTTCAGGAAAAGGAAATGAGAATTTTGGACATGAACAAAGGTGTGAAAGTTGCCTCCAGATTGGGATATTTCAAAAGACTCTGAATGATTAGCAATTCTTTGCACACGAAGTGAACCACATATATACATATAATGCACTTTTGAATTAACAGAAACACGAATTCATCATGGCCTAAGTAGAAGGAAACGCCTTTTTTTCTCTATTGTTCAGACAGCTGATATAATTCTGAATATTCCATAATATTTTTCATTTTTTTCCTATACATTCCTCATGTATTTGTAACATGGTTAAGAATGACCTCAAAGATACAATCACAGACTTAAATACAAATTAGTTGCCTTATAGATATTTTCTTTGTATAAGTATGTTTAATATGTTTTGTGATTAAGTTTTTGTTCACCAAAAGTTTGAATGTGGTCAGCTGCCGCCCTGTATTATCCTTAATTGTCTTAGTCCCTGTGCCTGAGCAGTTGGACTTAATCATTTGTAAACCTCTTTAAATTATGCCCATGTTTATGTTCGTTTGGGAAGGTTACTCATTCTCCAGGTGTGTTGGATTCTAGGTACTAATCTCCTTATAATCCCTATCTGTCACTTATACGACCCTTCCTTGTCCTCTCAGCTTCTCACGTATGTCAGTCAGTCTGCTAAGTAAAGGTCGTTGAGTCGAAAGATCTTGTAGCTACTCCAGTGTTTCACTTTCCTTCGTGGCTTATACATTTATTTACGCATTTATCACGTTCCAAACTTTCGTGAGTCAGTTATACACAACTTATTTCTAATGCTTATGTTACTTATGTATGTATTCATTTATTTATTCATTTATCATTATTTGGTCTTTTGCTATTTTCCAGCCAACTTTAATGGACGGTGGCCAGTACATCATGGAAGGCGACGAAGAAGCGAAGAGCACCACAATCATCTTCTCCATGAAGGAGGAGGTGGGCGCCCTGGCTAACGCCCTCAGGATATTCCAGGTAACTATCATTCTTGGAGTCTACTTTATAAAGAGGCTTTGATATATTAATAAAAAAAATGGGTAAAACTCCTCTATGTGGAATGGAATACTATAGAATTTAGGTGAAAGGTCAAGCGCTGGCAACTAAGAGGTCAGTCAGCGCTGAAACTGGGAATTGAGAACAAAAAGGTTTGAAAGGTGCAACAGGAAAAAAAAAACTCGCAATTATGAGAGGTTGGAAAGTAAGACGGAAGGAAGAGAATATGAATGGAGGTAGAGTAAAAGGAATGAAAGCTGTCGCAGCCAGGGGCCGTGATGACGCTGCAAAGAACCGTAAGTAATGCCTAAAGTGCACAGCGTGAGGTTCACTGACAGCACAACTCCCCCAACGGGGGTCTGATGGTAATGTATGCCATTATCATCAAAAATAAAATATTTAGTTTATAAATTATCTACGAATACAATATCAGAACTACAACTAATACAATATTAGAACTACAACTAATAACAAAAGCATATTTATACATTGGGCCAGATTAGGATAACTTTTCCTCAATATTTAGTTCCACAATGGACAGTGGGTTACGTACTCGACTACCACTCTGGTAGCCCGAGTTCGCTCCGAGCTGGTGCCAGTGCGGGATCAGAAGAATCTATTTCTGGTGATTAAAAATTAATTTCTCAATATAATGCAGTTCGGATCCCACAATATGCTGTAGGTCCCGTTGCTAAGTAACCAATTGGTTCCTAACCACGTAAAAAAATATAATCCTTCGTGCCAGCCCTAGGAGGAGAGCTGTTGATCGGTTCAGTGGTCTGGTTAAACTAATGTACTTTTGATTTTTCCTTCTTACTTGTCCTCTTTATTCTGACTTGTTCCCTTTCCCCCTTCCAGTCCCAGAACGTGAATCTCCTCCACATCGAGTCGCGCCTCTCGCGAAGAGAGGCCAAGTACGAGTTCATGGTCGAGTGCGACTCCACCACTGGAAATTTGGGAGCGGCCATGGAGCAAGTCAGGGCCAACTGCTCCTACTTCCAGGTTATTTCCAGAAACCACCACAACAACAAAGGTACTTTTCCATTTCCCTCATATATTTACCCTGCTGGAATCGGTAATCATCTCAGGATTATAGAACTCAGTGATTATTTATTTTCTTGTACTACACCAAACTTTGGCATTTTCTCCCTACTTCTGTTCTCCTACACTTGAAAATCTCTTCGTCTTCCTTCTCACCTTTCCTTTTTCTTTCTTCTTTGGGCAGGCGATTATAAAAGGGCACACAATTGCCCTTCCCATTGTCTTTTGCACTTGCAACAAAATATGAATATATCTATATTTACAAGTATTAATACAAAAACATACTTGCAGCAGGAATAACGACAAAATAATCTAACAGGAGAATAATAACTTCAGCCAAGTACATAAACTAGAAGGGCTACTTATTACGTACTTCACAACAAATAAACCACTTAAGGGCTACTTATCATGTACTTCACAAGAAATAACCACTTAAGGGCTACTTATCACGTACTTCACAACAAATAACCACTTAAGGGCTACTTATTACGTACTTCACAGCAAGCAACCTCTTAAGGGTTACTTATTACTTACTTTACAACAAATAAAACACTTAAGGGCTACTTATTACTTACTTCACAACAAATAACCACTTACTTCACGTCCATTGACTCAGTAAGAAATAATCATTCACATCACCAACTACAAAACTGATTCGCGCCAACCTCCAACAGATACGGTGCCGTGGTTCCCTCGCAAAATCAGCGACCTGGACCGATTCGCCAATCAGATTTTGTCTTACGGACACGAGCTGGAGGCCGATCACCCAGGCTTCAAAGACCCCGTGTACAGAGCCCGCAGGAAATACTTCGCTGACATCGCCTACAACTACAGACAGTAAGTGGACTACTGAAATCAGTTTATTGACCATTCAATTTTCATGGGTTTTGGCTTGGTTCATCATTATTCACGTTCATTTCGAACAGAACAGATTATTGAATTTAGGCCAAAGGCCATGCGATGGCTGCCACCTATGAGGTCATTCAGCGCTGAAACGGAAACTGAGAGTAGGTAGATTTGAAAGGTGTGACAAGAGGACAACCTCAAAGCAGTGGGATTATGAGTCAATTGTTAAGGTAGAGATGAAGATGGAAGAAAGAGAATATGAATGGAGCTATAGTAACTGCAAGGGGGTTGCAGCTAGGAGCCGAAGGGACTCTGCAAAGAACCTAAGTAATGCGTACCGGCGCTAATCCTCTGCTACGGGACATTGTTTATTATCCATACTGGCAATAAGGATGATATTAATCACTTCAATTTCGTTGTCAATAATTTGAGGTGTATTGAAGTTATTATACCTGGAATTCCTATTGAAATCATTCTGGATGTAATTGATTCGGGGTTTCCTAAAATACCATTCATTCAGCAATTGCCTATAGTACCTCAAATACCGCATATAAAACCAACAATACCACAGCCGAGGATGTTGTACGAATCATCGTAAAAATGGTGATGAAAAATACGCCGTCTTGGAAGAAAGCTAGTTACGATAGTCGTATTCAAATGGTGAATCATAAATGGTAATTCAGTCAAGAGGTAATAATGGAAACTAAATTAATACTATTACAAAATAACTGTAGTTCAAATTCATACAGTACTACAAAGGAATTAATAGCTAAAGTAATACTATTACAGAAATAAGTGAAGTTCAAACTCATACAGTAATACAAAGGAAATTAATAGTTAAAGTAATATTATTACATAAATAACTGTAGTTCAAACTCATACAGTACTACAAAGAAAATTATTAGCTAAAGTAATACTATTATTACAGAAATAACTGTAGTTCAAACTCATACAGCACTGCAAAGGAAATCAATAGCTTTCACTGATAAACTATGCAAGAAAGCAGAATGACGTCAGAGTAAACTTGTCCTATCTAACATGAAATTATGAACTTCAAAACCACTGCTTTTTCTTCAGTTACTTACTTTATCATTCATTTACTGATCAACGTTCTGAAAACTTAATTCTGATTACAACAATTTTCATAAAAGACACATTACACCCTCTAACTTAAAAAAAAAAAAATAAATAAATCACACACACACACCAAGGAAAACATCGAAGCGAATCAGCAACGGATAAGAACATTTCTGAAAGGCAAGACCACATTTCTAGTCTCATACATTTTCATTTTCGAGTAAAAGAAAAAAATCGAGTTACCAAAAATGAAAAATTATAAGTTCTTAACAGAAAACTGGGGGCATCCTACAAAAAAAAAAAAAAAAAATAGAAAAAAAATCTGAACATCTGTAAAAATTAAAAAAAGTGGACATCATTCAAACAAGGAGGGCCAGACGGCCCCCCTCCCCCACCCCACCTACAAGAAGCACTTTCATCGACTTAAGACTGGCAGACAGTGAGATTAGCCCGATGACCAGTGGAGTTCAGACGTCACAATAACGTTAACTACATGCATAAGTCTTCGGGATGGAGAACACTAATCACAGTGTATTTAAAATAAGAAAGTGTGGCTGTCACGTCCGACGGTTGCGCACGATCTAACCTGCATACTTCGACTTTCATTTTCTCGTACATAACCGCAGGGTGCTCAAAGAGTCTGGCTGGATTATTCTCTTTAGCCTTTAACCATTAATCTTCTCAAGCCATAACAAAGCTCATATACTTAAAACTGTAACGTAGTTCACAGATCGGATATATAACCATTGTTTTCCATATAGCTACCATTTACGAGAACACAGAATTCCACAAAACTGTACTTTTCACGCATGACATGAAATATGAATAAGACCTCATCACACAACGAACATTCATTTTTTCCACACAATTTCTCTGGGAAAAGAAATGAGAGCTTGAAGGTAAGCACGCGAACGCTGAACTACTCGTGATGCCTTCTTCTAAAAGCATAAAGTGTCAAATCATGAGAGAAACAAAGTTTCTGCGGTGGAAATTCAAAGTCGACGAGGTTGTTAAAAACTAATTACTCAACGGTGTGATGACTGAGTTAATAAATCCTTTGGGAAACAAATTGTAGAAACTGTCTATAAGTATACTGTCGTTTCCTATTTAATACAATGGCCAAAAGACCTGATCGTACTCGCCTGTTCATTTCGAATTTCTTTACCTGACTGAAATGATATTACGCACGTTGGGATGGGCGTTATATAATATATATATATATATATATATATATATATATATATATATATATATATTATATATATTATATGTATATATCTATATATATATATATTATAATATGTATATATATATATATTATTATAATATCATATATATATATATATAGATATATATGTATATATATATAAGACATAATTATATATATATAATATATATATGATATAATATATACAACCATATAATATATATATATATATATATATATATATATATATATATACTATATATAATATATATATATATATATATTATAATTATTACAGAGAGAGAGAGAGAGAGAGAGAGAGAGAGAGAGAGAGAGAGAGAATGTTAAAATATATAATTACTTTAGAGATGGTTTTTAAACAATCTCAAGAATGTTGAAATATATAATTGAAGGATTTTTTTTTTTAAAACAATCTCCCTTTCGTGGATTAACTATCCTCACATACAGGAAAGACATATCTATACACTGTCCTTTGCAAATGCCAAATCATAAATCAAAATTTTAAAAAATTGCAAAACCCAATGAAAAATTTATAATCATCTACTCATCATCTGCTGTATAAAAATTCACATTCCTCCTCAAAGAGATGTGCCAACTTGCAACGCGGTAACAACTGACCGCACTATGCTATATGCAACCAAATAATTCATCTCTCTCAACTCATTTTCTCTCTTTTTGTTTCTTAGCGGTCAACCAATCCCTCGAGTCGAGTACACCGAAGAGGAGAGAGCCACTTGGGGCGCCGTCTTCCGCAATCTGACCAAACTCTACAAGACGCACGCCTGTCGAGAACACATCAACGTCTTCCCCCTCCTGGTGGAGAACTGCGGCTACAGAGAGGACAACATCCCCCAACTTCAGGACGTTTCCGACTTCCTCAAAGGTAAGGAACGGCCGCAAAATAATACAAATAGATAAATTAACCCCAAGCTTTCGAATTCTGTTCCTACGTCTTTTTTTTTCTCTCTTTTTTTTTTAAGGACTATTATCATCTTTCTTCCAATATTGTTATATCTATCTCCTTTCTTCTGTCTTCACGTCTTCTTCATGTCTGGGCTACAAAAAATCCATCAAGTTGCCTAATTCGTTGCCCTATGTCATAAACTTACAACTCACGACAACCAGAGATATTCATCATCTGTGCTTCTCCTTTGATGTTCAAGCTGCACAGGTTTAAATTTCTGATAAACAATAAAATAGCCTAGTTTATGAATCTCACTGGCTAGGCCTTATACTCATCAAAATTATACAATAGCTGACTTTGCACAATTCAATCATTCGGATGTGTCCTAGATAGTGACCACCAAGGGTTTTAACCTGGTATGTAACCCCTTTGCGACGTGTTTAGTACAAGCCCGTTGCAAAAGACAGTTAAAAACATAAACAAAACACTGTAAATATCATAAATATAATGACCCTAAAGAAGCATTAATCCTAGATAACGACCCTCCAAACCTGCCTGGGGGGTCAATATCTAAAGAAGACCCAATGATTCAAGATATACCATATCAATAAGAACCCCAATTTTTCCTAATATTGACTGTCCACCGTCGCAGACTGCACCGGCTTCACCCTACGTCCAGTGGCTGGTCTCCTCTCGTCCAGGGACTTCCTGGCAGGCCTCGCCTTCAGGGTCTTCCACTCGACGCAGTACATCCGCCACCCGAGCAAGCCCCTCTACACCCCCGAGCCCGACATCTGCCACGAGCTTCTAGGTCACGCGCCCCTCTTCGCTGACCCCGCCTTCGCCCAGTTCTCGCAGGAGATCGGGTTGGCGTCGCTCGGGGCTCCCGACGACTTCATCTCGAAATTGGCAACGGTGAGTTTTTTTTCTTTGTCCGGAACGAACGGCTTTCCATGGACGTTTCTTTTTAAAGACGATCTAGGGATTCATTTCGACGTGAAGGCTCCCCTCCTAACCAGAAACATATTGAAACAGAGTTCGTTAAATAGCCTCAGTTCTGTAGTCTTACTTAAATAATCTGTTCTGTAGTCTTAGTTAAATAGTCTCAGTTCTGCAGTCTTAGTTAAATGATTTTAGTTCTGTAGTCTAAGTGAAATAGTCTCAGTTCTATTCAGTTCTACAGTCATAGTTGAATAGTCTCAGTTCTGTCGTCTAAGTGAAATAGTCTTTGTTCCATAGTCATAGTTAAATAGTCTCAGTTCTATAAACAGCAGTTTGGTTACTACTGCAAGCTTTCACTTAAATGCTTTATCACATAGAATACAAACTGCCACGTAAATATTGAAAACATCACTCATCCCAAAGCAAAATAGAAAGTTCTAACTAAAATGACCGAAGTTCTAACGAAAAACGAGCATTCAACGAAAAGGCCTATACGTAATCTGCCCATTACTTTTTTGTTTAGTAAAATAATCAAAGTATTGGGAAGAAACACTTCTTTTAATAATGCCTACCTTTAAATAAAAACTTCAATCACAAAGTGAAACACCAGCAAAACCCTTCCTCTACGTAAAAGGTTTTAAATGCTAAAATTGTAATTGTGCCTTCTAATTCATTCATTTCATAAATTTTCTAAATATCCCGACGAGACGTCGCCCATCAACATTTTCACTTCCACAGAAAACACCATAATATAATCTATCCATTTTTAAAAAAAATAAACTTCACTGGTGTTTTTTCTCATCGTTTTGACAAGCGTTTTCAGATTTTCTACCCAAAACCCCACCTAAAAAAAAACTAACTCCTCTGGGCCAGCATACAGACTGTGTCGAGTCATGTGACTCAGTTGCCTTATTTAATTATTTCCTAATTGCAATAAAGATCGTATTCTGATCATTAAAAAGCATATTAGCTACCAATGACAGCGCTCACTACACATCTCAAACAGTCCTTTCTGAGCATGTGGCACCCAAATCTTAAAGATGCAACTCATCGTCTCTCTCTCTCTGTTATCTATTTCAGTGCTACTGGTTCACAGTCGAGTTCGGCCTGTGTCGCCAGCAGGGTGAAATCAAGGCTTACGGGGCGGGACTCCTGTCCTCCTACGGAGAGCTGGAGTACTGCCTGTCGGACAAGCCTGAGGTGCGCCCCTTCGATCCCAAAAAGACCGCCGAACAGAAATACCCCATCACGGAATTCCAGCCTGTGTACTACGTAGCCGAGAGCTTCGAGGACGCCAAGCAAAAACTGATGTAAGTTACGCTATTTTCCTCTATATTTAAAGTGGTTCCCAAACTTTCTTCTGTCATTTCCCCCTGCATCCCGTTCAGCCATCCAGATTTAACCCTTCATGTGTATGAGGGAAAGAGTAGTTAAAACACGCGGTGACTATTTACTAATTTATTTTTCGAATGTTCAAATATACTGATAAACATATAGTGAGTAAAGTGGATAGAGAGCGGTTAGTAGCAAATAAAGGACATGAGAAAATCCATCTGAGATTTTTTTAGTTAGTAGGTAGTGTAATTATTTCCCCTCTGGTAGCTTCAAATTTCCTCCAGTTTGGGAACCACTGCTCTATAAATTGACTCAAGTATATTATGGAAGATCAATTATACTTTATATGAAAAAGAAAATGATTAGATATTTGAGCAAATCGTTTATACCGATTCATGACAAAAAAGTCAACATTTTTGATTAGGTGAAAAGGATTCATTCTACTGAAAAGTGGAAGTACTGCATTTAAATGTCTTCAATCCCTTGAACATGAACACGTATTGCCAGTAAAGTAACAACGTTCAAACTCTTGTACTATCTCAATAAATCCTAAATTAATTCTAAATACTATCATTAAATTCAGTCCTCTGAGCCTATCAACACACATTGCCAGTAAAGTAACGTTTAAACTCGTGTACTATTCTAAATACATTCTAAATATAATGATTAAAGTCAGCACTTTGAATAATAACACATTCTAAATATGATGATTAAAGTCAGCCCTCTGAGCATTAACACATTTCCTGTAGGGTAACAATGTTCAGGCTCTTGTGCTATTCTAAATACATTCTAAATTCACTGTATATTATGTATATAATAATATAATAATGATTCTAATCTCTTACTACTTGGAAGTGTCTCGTGTGCTAATTACCGTTCTTTTTCTCCACCTCGTTCGAAAACAACAGACAATTTGCCGGCACGATACCGAGACCCTTCTCGGTGCGCTACAACCCGTACACGCAGTCAGTCGAGATTCTGAACTCGAAGCCCCAGATCCAGTCGCTGGTTCGAGAAATCAACTGTGATATGCAGATCCTCACGGACGCCCTCATCAAACTCAGCTAGAACTCGGGAAGAAGTCGAGTCTGTCTTCGTAACTTCTTTATCCTCATGACATTTATATTCTTTGGGCGGGAGGGGATATTCTTAAGTTGAAACTGTGAGCAGTGGTTTAGTGCAGTACACGCTGGTTTTGTGCGCTGCAAAATGCGGTTTTGTAAAAAAAAAAAAATGCATTTTGCGCATAAAAATAATTCAATACTGCTTTATGAACATTGCACTCAGTTCGGTTGTGATATATAGAATTTATGGTGTCCTCTTGAAACGGACTTAATTTAGATCAAACCCACTCTATGTTCAATTTTAAATGTACTATTGTGCTCTCAACACTGCCACGCACAATAGCTTCACACATTTTCAACACTTGACCACTAGTAATGCCGTCCCATTTATAATAAATGAGTATCACGCTCAGCATACATAGTCCTCCGGGTAAGCTCTCTCTATATCTAAAAATACTTTAACATATGTTCACATATATATATATATATATATATATATATATATATATATATATATATATATATATATATATATATATAGTAATTATAAAAGCAAACTACTATTCATATAACCATTTAAGGTAAGGGAAACAGGGACCAGAGAAAACAGGTCGAGATGTCTTCCTAGGGTACTCCTCATGCAAATATATACAGGAGATACTGTTGTTTTTGGCAACCGAAAGGATACTATATCAATCAACAAAGGTTTTACCTAGTTACAACACTCACACTAATCAATAAAAGTTCCCAAAAAGATATCTTCCTTTCGGCTATGACGAAGAAACCCCTTGTTACTTTATAATCGAAGTTTCAATGATATTCCCAAAGGTGCCAAACGATATGTTTTGAGAAAACTATTTCTTATTAATCAAAGCATATTAATCTTATCCGTAAGACATTTCATGACGTGAAGAAAGCCATATCATTAAAGTATTCTCTCTAGTGTTAAGTAGTCAGGTTGAATGTAAATAGCATCATCAATGTGTTGTATCTAGTGTGACAATACTGAATGGCTAATATTGTGCAATAAGCTATGTATTCCTTACTAAAATAAATATCTACTATTATAAGTTTGTTCTTTATTCATAAAAAGATTCGGTACTATTTATTCAATCATAATTGTTCGAGTCAAAGCATGTACTTATGTATTCATGATCACAACTAATACATGGATTAACATTACCAATACATGGAATAACAAAACCAATAAATGGATTAACACAACCAATAAATGGACTAACACAGCCAATACAATGATTAACACAACCAGTAAAAGGGTTAACACTGCTAATACAAGGATTAGCACAACCAGTACATGGATTAATACAGCTAATATAAGGATTGATACTGCCAATACAAGGATTAACACAACCAACACAATGATTAACACAGCCAATACATGGCTCAACGTTATCCATGATTCAAGTCAATGTAAACGACGTCGCTATCTTCAATTCCAATCTACTCAAATATGGAATTTTAAACAATTTACACCAATTTCTCCTAAAAGCACTGAAATGCGAAGCGTGTCTTTGACCAGAGGCAAGGAGCCAAAGCCCGAGAATCCGGTGCAAATAATGATTCTTTAATTCGTATCCATTACACAAGAGTTTCCTATTACAGGTTAAAAGAATTTATAGCACTTTCCAACAACAACAAAAAATGTAATAATGATAACGTGTAACTAATAATCCTTAAAGCGCTGTATCAAATGTACCATGGCGCCTCAATTCCTATAAACAGCCAAAGCAATATACAGCTTTACAGCGCTCCACAGGAAGGACCAAAACAGCGCAAAAAAATAATAAATAAAAAGATAATAAAAACAGCGCAAGCAACACGCTCACTTACAGCACCCTCCATAAGTGTCACGCCTATCGACGATTTCAGACTAATGGGTGGCGGTGAACGTCTTCTTACAGACGTGAACAGGTGCCGCGTACCTACAATTATGACCGCAGAATTCCAGACCCTGTGAATTTCCGGAGACACCCAAGTCCTCCTCCCCCCACCCACCTCCCACCTTGAGACGTGAGTGACTGGATTACTCGTCGTCCATACGAGGTTATGAATGATGGTGATGACTAGTTATAGCGAGGGAAAGGAACGTATCGTCAGGCAACATGAACGGGGCCATTCGTTTTCTTCGCTTTCTTCAAGAAGTCATCAACAGATGTCAGGCATCGATGACCTGCCCTAACAATATCTTAGGAGTGATGATGATTTTATATGTAATCTTTGACCACGCATTTAAGGATAAATAGCATCGAGTTACTCAGTTAATACGATAGGAAACAGAAATAATAATTCATACGATAGCTAATAGAAATATCAATAAAACAAATGTGAATGGAGATAAAAATAATAAGACAATTAATACGATATCAAATAGAAATAACAATAAACCAATTAATATGAAAGGAAATAGAAATAAGAAAATTAATACGATATCAAATAGAAACAATATAACAATTAATACGAAAAGGAATAAAAGTAACCAATTAATACGATATCAAATAGAAATAATAATATAACAATTAATACGACAGCAAAGAGAAATCATAACATACTAATTAATACGAAAGGAAACAAATAATACAACGATTAATACGAAAGGAAATAGATCCAATATGTAATATAACATAATGGGCTAACATCGACAGGGGTGTATGAAGATGTAAAAAAATACATATTTGTGTTTCGCCTTCTGGAACCAACGTCCCCTACTCAAAATTCAAACTCGACTCCAACATCCACACCCACACGCTTTTTCAAACTTTCTTTGCTTCCAGAACGTCCCTGATGCTCTTGCGTGACTGCACAGCGTGAGAGGCATGCACTTAATTGCCCTCTTTTACAACGCATCTCCTCTGGAAGCTGTCAATTCTCCCCTTTCAGACATGCACCGAAGAGAACTAAAGCGGCGGCTTTCACTCGCTCATTTACACACCTCGATGGGTGTGTTCAATTGGGCTTTTGGCCGCGTTCACGGCCAAGTGGCGTCTTCTCTCGCGCATCGCCCATTGCTTTTAGCAGCGCTTCCATGACGCAATCGATGACGCAACTCTCCTCCGGAGAATGGATGAGGGTGGGAGCGGATTTTACGTCTGTTAAGGCAGAGGCCGATGGGGCAAGCAATCTAAAGTCGTATTTAGTCCAGGTCCGATGAAAAAAAGTGAAAAAGTGACGCCTTGAACTTGAAAGAAACGATGGACCACTTAAAGGATATAATGAGATTGCAGGTTAGGGAAAACATTAGCCAAAAGATGATTCAACAGTCTCGTAGTACAGGGACAATCTAATTACACTCGGTTTGAAGATTTATCACGGCAGAAATTCTCAAAGGTCCTCTACTCAACCTACGAACTTCAAATTATCAAGATTCTTTTAGGGTCTTATAACACGGTCATATAACAAGGGCACAAGAACACTTCGTGCTGCAAAAATATATATATATCTATATAAAAATATAACCTCTACATACTGACCATAATGTTGTAAGGGGTAACGAATGGTCGCGCTTCACCGCATAACCCATTTTCACGAACTACGTCATTTGAAACGTACATAAAAGTTGTCATTTGACAACGATACGCTTTCGCGGGTCGTCATATTTGAGATATTCACATCCAAGGAGATACATGATCGTCTTACTGATGGCAAAAAGAGCCCAGAGGGTCATACTGCTCACGCAGTCCACCTTCCTTCACTTGTCAGTCATTTTATTAATGTTACCTATCTATCTCCACGTAAAACATCAGACCTCCATTGTAAACCCGTTCCTTCTCAGGTTTATGGGACCATAAGTTTTAACAAAAGCAAACTTGAATCTAAACTCCATTAGAATAATTGCTTGTTCATTTGGCAAATTAAAGCCTATTGTAAATCATAATTTTCAAAATGACACCTTCATGGTTTGGAGGATAATTATGCCCCCCCCCCCCCCCTTCGGCGCAACTTGAACAGGTTTGTTACCTTCTGAGCAGAAGTTCGTATCTTGATTTGTTCGTAAGTCCAACTCGATGTAATCAGAGTCAATACGTACAGTACTATTTATGTTCTATCATACTAAAATACAACACTAGTACTGTGCTGTATTTTACAGAGTACTTTATTAATACATATTATTTTTAAAAATTAAATATATTACATACGTGAAGCAAAATATGATAACAATACAGTAAAGTACAGTTGTAATTTACGACCACGGTTGTTCGTAAGTAGAGGAGTGTCTGTACTTTGCAGTAAGTTGAAAATGACACAGTGGTTCCAGAAAAGAAAAAAAATACAAAAATGAGAACCCTTTCATCCATACAAAGAGGCCAGATAAACTTCTGTCAGAAAATCTGACTTCGAGGTCTCAGCTCAGGTGAGCTAAAGATACATTTGACTAGACGGTAAAGACAACCTTGTAACTCGACAGAATACATTTAGTTTCTTTTGTGATCTCAGTAGGTATAGTTTTTACACAAAAATTCAAGAAAGTGGGTAAGATTTACGCTAGACTTACGGATGGAGTCTGCGCAATGTTCGTACTACAAAATCCAGTGAGAAGTACGCAAGAATTACCAATAAAAAGTACATAGTCTATGCACCATAAATGCCAGTGAGATTTATTCTAGAAATTTAACTAAGAGGTACTCAAGATTTACACACAAAAATTCCACTAAGAGGTACATAAAATTCAAACTACAAATTCTAGTAAGAAGTACACAAGATTTACACCAGATTTCTCAGAGAAGTATGCAAGATATAAAAAATCAAATATTCCAGTGAAATCATGCAAGATTTACCAATAAAAGTCTTAAAGTACGAAAGATGCATCTGATTATAAAACTTGAACAAGAAGACGAAATAAAACCAGGCAACCAAAGATATGAAAAGTGAATACCTTGAGAAAGCTTGTCCATTTTCCAGCCGAAAAAAAAATGCTAGATTACTACGAATATTTACAAAATTACTTTCTACGTAGGCTATTTTTTCATGAATTTTAAACGTCATTCAAAGACTGCATTACTTGGTTCTAACCACAAAAGAAGAACCGGTTTATTGAAAATGTCAAAGTTAAATTTTTTTTCCTGAACTAACGTGATCTTCAAGGAGTTCAAGTTTAAAGTGACCAATTTTCTTCTCTAATATACAGTTTCGCAAGTTCAACACCCAAGTTCACTTCAACATACTGGTGGCTCTTAGGCTTAAACAAGACTTATTGCCCCTTGCATCAGACTGCTACGGTTTGTTACAAATGTCTGCAACGCTCGTTGCTCTATTAGACGCGGGGTGTTGGGGTGTTAACCCTATGATCAACCGTTCTTCGTTATCTGGACTTGCGTTGCGCAACATTACAAATTTGACAGATTTCAAGACTGTTCGAATTACTCAGACTTTGTCCTATTTATCTTGACTTCAAAGAAGTGTTACATACGAATTTCTTCTTATTTTTCATCTGATTAAAAAAAAAAAATCGTCTACTATAACACTTCCCTGAAGTCTGGGTAAGTAGAAGAAACTCTGGGTCAACAGAACAGTCTTAGAAAGTTTTGCTCCTCAACCATCTGGGGGCTGATGATGACTATCTTTTTGAAAATAGAAAGCTGAACTGAACTTTTGGCAGCAACGTAAGATATCGCTGAGAAAAGTTATAATCTATCAAAATGGTTCAAGCAACAGGTTTCCGACTTGGGTTTTATTAACGCTTCCCGTCAGCAACTGTCTTGGGCTTAGTGATTAGAGGCCAAAATGATAATTGTTTTCCAATTCTTTACATTTACAAAAGGTTTCTGAAAAATTAAAGTCGATATTATAAAATAAAGTAAAAAAAGAAAGACAAAAAAACAAATAATTATTTCGTACTTGAAATGTCAAGAGTACAAAATAGGGACTATTCCATGGGACAAAAACCACTATTGCTTACTTGAAATGTTATTAGTACAAAATAAGGGACTATTCCATTCGACCCAAATTTCAGAGAGAATAAAATTGAGAAATTTGTTCCACTGAACAACCTCGTTTTTGGATGAATTCCGATCAAGACGTATTTAGGTCTTTAGGCCACCTATGATTGACAAGCCATAAATCTCAGATAGAAAATTGATCTCGTGGATAACTGATGGCTGACGTTGATCAGGCATTTTCTTGCTACCGATGACTGTTAGAAAATAGACTGAAGTCATATGAACATTGTGTCTCCAAGACAATGCAAAAATATGGATATTAGTCATCAGTAATTTCCATCGAGACGATCTTAAGCTATTAACTGATGTTTCAAAACCTGAATGTAAAGTTACCATAAAGATACATCATATATATATATATATATATATATATATATATATATATATATATATATATATTATATATACAGTATATAAATGGGTAAAAATTTAAAAGAAACAAAATTTCAATATTAATTTTTAACCCAGATTTACCTTTTTTTTAGTTTTAGTATATAATCATTTGTTCTTCATCAGTTTTAATCATTCACTTTATCACTGCCCTGTTCTTTTTAGTTATTTAATTCTATTCATTTCTTTTTTTCTATATGGGTAGTTTGTGAAACGCTGATAGGTAAGTTCACGCCTTATTGGTTTGTTCCACAGTCAATTCTGTTCACTATAATAATAATATTAATAACAATTGGCAATGGCTACAGAGGGGAGAGCTAAAGAAGGAAACTGAAGGAATGATAACAGCGGCACAAGATCAGGCCCTAAGAACTAAATATGTTCAAAGTACGATAGACGGAAATAACATCTCTCCCATATGTAGGAAGCGCAATACGAAAAATGAAACCATAAACCACATAGCAAGTGAATGCCCGGCACTTGCACAGAACCAGTACAAAAAGAGGCATGATTCAGTGGCAAAAGCCCTCCACTGGAGCCTGTGCAAGAAACATCAGCTACCTTGCAGTAATAAGTGGTACGAGCACCAACCTGAAGGAGTGATAGAAAACGATCAGGCAAAGATCCTCTGGGACTATGGTATCAGAACGGATAGGGTGATACGTGCACAGACCAGACGTGACGTTGATTGACAAAGTCAAGAAGAAAGTATCACTAATTGATGTCGCAATACCATGGGACACCAGAGTTGAAGAGAAAGAGAGGGAAAAACTGGATAAGTATCAAGATCTGAAAATAGAAATAAGAAGGATATGGGATATGCCAGTGGAAATCGTACCCATAATCATAGGAGCACTAGGCACGATCCCAAGATCCCTGGAAAGGAATCTAGAAAAACTAGAGGCTGAAGTAGCTCCAGGACTCATGCAGAAGAGTGTGATCCTAGAAACGGCACACATAGTAAGAAAAGTGATGGACTCCTAAGGAGGCAGGATGCAACCCGGAACCCCACTCTATAAATACCACCCAGTCGAATTGGAGGACTGTGATAGAGCAAAAAAAAAAAAAAAAAAAAAAAAAAAAAAAAAAAAAAAAAAAAAAAAAAAAAAAAAAAAAAAAAAAATAATAATAATAATCTAATAATAATAATAATAAAATTTCTTGTGGTTTGCTTCTGTAGCTCTGGCTGTTGGTCACTGTCGTTGTGGGATATGCCAGCGAAAAACTGTATATACCCATATAATCATAGGAACACTAGGCACGATCCCAAGATCCTGAAAAGGAATCTGAAAGAACCAGATGCTGAAGTAACTCCAGGACTCTTACAGAAGAGTTGCTCTTAGAAACAACGCACATAGTAAGAAAACTGATGGACTCTAAGGAGGCAGGATGCAACCCGGATCCTCACACTATAAATACCACCCAGTCGAATTGGAGGACTGCGATGATTAGAAAAAAAAAATTAATATATATATATATATATATATATATATATATATAATATATAAAAATAAAAAATAATAATAATAATAATAATAATAATAATAATAATAATAAATAATAATAATAATAATAATAATAATAATAATAATAATAATAAACTGGAAGCTAAGTAATTGGCCTATATTCATGATGCTATTCGGATATTTTGAATGTCAAGGTCTGATATTTCTCTGGCATTATCAACACTAAAATATATAAAATAAGTATTTTATTTCGATTGAATTTTTAAATAAATATATCTGGAGACTACAACGGGACTGTAGATGGTGATCGCTGCAAAATCGTTTTACCGTCAGTTTTTATAGTAGCTGGCCATCCACAATGCCTACTTAGAACGTCCCTTGCAACGTCCAGATGTCGGCCAGGGAGATGGCCGAAACATGTCGACCTCATGGAAACAAACTCTCAAAATACAGTAATAATAAGAAAATACTGTATAGCGATTTTACTGCGGAGATCACCATCTACAATCCCGTTGTAGTCTCCAGATATATATTGAAAAATGCAATCAAAATAAAATAAAATATATATTCCATATGTACTAGTATTGATAATACCAGAGAAATGCCAGATCTTGACATTAAAATACCAGAATAACACCATGAATATAGGCAAATTACATAGCAGTCTCTCTGACTATGAAAAACGAATTATCAGAAAAGGGGAAAATTCTTTATAAGATAAATTCGCTTAACTCTGCCATTCTTTTCAATAAGAAATAATGCTACTACTTTAATTCGATCAGATTTGGGAAGTGACGAAAGACTAAATGTAACTTTGGCCGGAAGAATCGCTTCGGTTTCATTCATATGATAAAACTTACAATGTTTTTTTTTATTAGATACGTCTGTAAACGAGTAAGGCTATGACCTAATAAGCAAATTTTGATCGAGATAATATTAACCCCCTCAAAGAATAAACTGAAAGGTGGTATATTATTGTAAAATGGACGTGATGACTTGCTTATACAATTGTTCACGATCAATACGAATGTAAGCTGAGAGAGGCGGTCAACCCAGCCACTTTCATTAAGTCTGTGAGAAGATTGATGGACTTATGAGTGTCTGGTCTAATGACCTGGCACCTGTGAGGAGAAGAGTAATACATTCTTATTAATCGTTCTTTCTTCTTTGCCTGTATCAACAGGTTCAGAAAGTGAGATTTAGTATCGCCAAAAATACGAAACATACTGCTCTTATTGACAACCTAACAACACTGGATCTGAAACGTTTCGACGAATTTCACACCAAAATGAGAAATAATAAGACAACCACGCATTATTGTCCGAGTCCTACGAATGGGACAATTCCCTCATCCTAACGTTTTTACCTCTCTATTTCAAACTACAAGATTTAAAAAAGTCATCATCACTAACGTTTTTACGTTTCTATCTCAAACTCCAAGAGATAAAAAAAAATCATCATCACTAACGTTTTTACGTTTCTATCTCAAACTCCAAAATTTTTTAAAAATTCATCATCACTAACGTTTTTACGTCTCTATCTCAAACTCCAAAAGATTAAAAAAAAATTCATAATCACTAACGTTTTTACGTTTCTATCTCAAACTCCTGGGGATTAAAAAAAATTCATCATCACTAACGTTTTTACGTTTCTATCTCAAACTCAAAGAGATTAAAAAAATTCATCATCACTAACGTTTTTACGTTTCTATCTCAAACTCCAAAAGATTAAAAAAATTCATCATCACTAACGTTTTTACGTTTCTATCTCAAACTCCAAAAGATTTAAAAAATTCATCATCACTAACGTTTTTAGGTTTCTATCCCAAACTCAAAGAGATTAAAAAATTCATCATCACTAACGTTTTCACGTTTCTATCTCAAACTCCAAAAGATTAAAAGAATTCATCATCACTAACGTTCTTACGTTTCTATCTCATACTCCAAGAGGTTAAAAGAACTAGAAAACAAGTGGTTTTACGTTCGTAAATTAGATTTGAAAATAATTCCCCCTTGCTTCCTGACCGATTTCCTAACTCAACTGGGCCCAGTTTCATCTGCGCTCGCTGTCGAATTTTTCTTTATAATTATTTTGGCGGTGGAGGGGGGCGGGGTTGGGGACGTTCATATTGGTCTTCGTCCTGCCGCTTACATATTTGAAATTCCTCTTACTGACACTCTCTCAGCAGGAAAATCAGTAAATGACTGAACAGAATCGTTTGCACACCCAATGTGACTTGAAACGGAAACTGTTCGAGCAGAATTAAGTAATAAGGTCAGTTGTTCTGTAACTGGAGTTAATCACTCCGCGTATATTTTCTATTAGAAAAACTTTCTTTTTTGACGAAATACTAATGGCACCAACCCGGTTTCTTTTTCTTCAATTCGTGACTACGTCCCCACAAATAAAAACATATTTAATATATGATGTAAAAGTAAGCACGTAGCTTCCCGTACGCGTCCTTTTCAGGCAAAAATCCCCACACATCACCGAACAGGCATCAAAACCACGAATAAAAATAACAACACTTGTTACTTGTGAGGTGATAACTTTTTTCAAGCACTGCCGATGGAGAAAGCCGAGTCAGCAGCAGCTGTCGCTGAACATCGAGAAATGGAAACCTATCAACGTTACAGACCCGTCCTACTAACCTTCCAAAACACAGGAAAACCTCAAAGGCGACTGACTGGAGTGATGGTATCAGTCGATGCCTACCTATTACTTCCCTCCATTAGCCATCACCTAAGGTTTTTTTTTTAGTCAGTAATTAGATGGAACGGTTCCGATGGAGATGTGACTAGAGGGAATATATGTACGTACACACAAACATACTTTTATACAGATAAATTTAAAAAATAATATTTTTCCCTTCCCAAGTGGGGCAGCAAGGAGCAAATAAAACAATAGTCCATGTTACAATCTTTCTTTAAATGCTACAAACAATGATGACGCCCAAGTGCAGAAAATTTTCACTACATAGTTCCATTATTAAACACACTTGTATGTATACATTATATATATACATACATATATACATGCACACATATATATACATTATATATATATATATATAATATATATATATATATATATATATATATATATATGTATATAATGGCCAACAGCATATGAATTATAGGCACACTAATTGACGAAGCTAAATTTATCGAATATCCATAAAGACAACATCGACGCCACAAAGGGGAATACGAATTGCCAAGTAAATATTAAGATTCAAAATATCACTCATATCGGAAACGACCGAAAGGTGTCAGGCACACCTTTGATACACGAAGCACCCAGGTATCGCATGACTACGAAACATAGCATGAACTCAACTTCATGTGGATCCAGAACAGTTTCAAAACCAACCAACTTCTCTTGGGCCCATGCTCCACCCGTCAGAAATATGTCAATATGACCCAATTACATTGTGAAATGTCGAAAAAAACTCAATATATCGTCATCCAGATGCAAATGAATTTAGGAATTAAATATTTTATTCATAAGCCCAATCTCTCCAAAATTTTTATTATAATGCATTGAGGCAGCTCGTGAAAATTTTTTTAAAAAACTCTAAAGCTTTGAGGCAGCAAGTAAAAAAAAAAAAAAAAAAAAAAAAAACAACAACAACAACTAAGAACTGAACCCTTACCCGGATCCAAATTACTTTCAAAATCGAACCAACCATTTCTAGGCCCATGGCTCACAAACTCGGAAAACTTTCATTACAATTCATTCATAATGTTTAGAGGTATCTTGTAAACAGAGTACAGAAAACCAGATGCAGGTAAACACACAACTCCATCAGACTTCTTCAACGGTGGAAATCCATCCAAGAAACCTGTTAGCCACACTAAAGCACTTGCAAGCATATTATCAGTATTTGTCCGTACATATTTCTATATAGAAAGTGATGGGAAAGGACACTTGAGCTCTCCGCTCTGGTGCATTATAAAACTAAAAGATACTATTAAATGTCATTACAAAAACGAGAAAACGAAATATGCAGCAAAAAAATCAAAGGGATAGGTAACCAAGAAAAGGCCATCAACTAGTGCGATCGGAGGATTTTTTATTTCCCAACAAAAACAGTGAGAGGTGGAATGGCAGGTGTTACGACCTGCCTACAAGGAGGGAGGTCTCTCCGTGAACACAACGAAGCATAAGACGATATAATACTAATAAAGATGGATACCCATCTCGTGGTGGAAGAAAAATCAAGAGATGAGGTTAAGATGGGGTCAGACTGATCACATGAATTGCCTTTTGATCCAACACTCCAGAAAATGGAGACATTTAGAAGCGCCCCAAAAGATGTGAGGTGAGGATGGGGTCATGCCGAAAACAATGCTCAAAAACTGCATCCAAGAGGAGAAATAGAAGTAGGTCGTAAGTGCATGTTAGGGGCACTAAATCTTGCTAAGTTAGAGTATCCCCAGATCCCTAAACTCACAAGATCAGAGTTGATAGGCGAGGAAATCAATCCAAGAGCAGGAAAACCAGAAGGAAATGAAAGAACAGAGTTCTGGATGTCTGAACTGCATACGCACGAATACGAGAAGAGCAAGACTACAGACAGTCACAGATAGAGAAAACGATGAGAAAAAACCAAGAGCGTGAGGAACACACCTGGAGACGGGAGGGAGAACAGATGTTGTGCTGTCAACGTATATAGTTTCCAGTAAACCTCAAATTCCATGTTCAACCAATATAACTGGCCAAAAGATTTATAGCTCAAAGAGGAACAATTTCAAGGTCCCTATTTTAAATTGTCAAAACAATTTACTAGCAACTCATAAATGGCAATGTATTAAAGTTTGCGCAAAGACCTGCTTTTCGTAACTGATAATTTGCACTTGAAAACTAATAAAAGTACAGGATGCCCATAAAGTCCCAGTACCATTACAAGTGTTTATTGCTCAGAATGGTACTGGGACTTTATGGACACCCTGTACTACTACCACTACTACCAAGAATAATCATTATTATCATTAGTTGTTATTTAAAAAAAATAACAACCTTCAATACAAAAAATCAACCCTAAAGCCTTATACAACAAATTTTATATATATGACACCACCACAATGAAAAAAAAATTAAAGAAGCGTATTGAATGAACAGTCATAGCACTTTCAGCCGTGCACTGAAGAGATTCCAAATCTAAAACTTAATTGTTCCACAAGCAACTTTAAAAAAATAAATGTGTTAAAAACGGTAAAATGAAGAGAACAATCTCTCTTTCTCTCTCTCTGCTACACCTCAAACATGTACTGTCAAATGATTTCAAAGTGTTAAGCCTATAGGTTCATTCTCTCAAGTAAAATATACGTATTGTAATCTCAAATGGCATATGAGCCTTTGCCTGGCATCATACCCTCATGCAATACTCGGAACCTAAAGTTTCATATGAAAATGCAGGGATGTACAATTACTTACAGCTACAATAAATCAAGCATTAAGCAAAACACTAAGATTTAATATAAACGTCCCAGTAAGGAAACGGTAAATCTTCAATATCTGAAATGGAAATAGGACCCAGAAAATATACCCGATGCTCCTAACGCAGAACCAGAGGAATTTATTTATGGTGATTAGAAATTCATTTCTCGATATAATGTGGTTCGGATCCCACAATAAGTTGTAGGTCCCGTTGCTAAGTAACCAATTGGTTCCTAGCCACGTAAAAAAAATCTAATCCTTTGGGTCAGTCCTAGAAGAGCTGTTCATCAGCTCAGTGGTCTGGTTAAACTAAGATAAACTTTAATCTCTTTCCTTTAGTTAGGCAGATTCAGAAGGTGATGATTGCTAGTCTCCATCAATTTTCAAACCACCTTAGTCAACTTACTACCCAGTACATAATTCACCACTTAGATCACTAGAGACCCAACAAATTTGAACGGAAGACACAGAAACTGGTAAATCAAGCTCGGGACCTCTTGCTAATGGGGCCTGCATCTTAACCACTTGACAACGACGGAAACACTCCTCCTACCTGTAGTAGTTCCAAAAGATGGTACTAACCGTCAATTAGGATGCATATCGTACGGCCCAGTGATACAATACCTCGGAAACCCAGCTACCACAACCAGGACCCACCTAAACTAGGAATTATACATGCGGACACCGTCCAGCATTCCACAGGGGTACCTCAACGTTACAAGCAACGGCGCAGCTTTTAATATCGCTAAAAACTCACGATGGGAAAACTCATTCCCTCCAGGAGGAGATTATCATTCACTGACATTTTCGTGTAGTAAGATACAGTATTTAACCTACGTCGCCGATAGTCCTATTCCAACTTTGTCCCATCGACAGGAATTGCTATCATTTAGAGTTGGGGAGCCATGTAATGTGTGGTTCTTCGGTAGACACTTCTTCAGTGGTGGTTTAGATGAAAACGTGAAAATAAACCTAACTTTAGTCATATGATAAATTTTCCCAACATGATAAATAAACTAAACCCTAGAGAACAATGTCTAAAACATCAACTTCCAATTCTTCATAGAAAGGAAGACTAAAATAATGGTAACAAACTAAAATAATCAAGGAGAAAACAAACTCTCCCTCCATCATAGAGAAGGAAAAAGAAAAATGCAATTATGCAAGTAAAAGTAAGACGTTAAAACTGGACACAAAATACAAAGAGAATCGTATGCAAAAGTCAACTTTCCACGTCCACAGAACGAAAGGAGAATGCTTTTAGCAAAACACGAGAAAAAGCAGTGAAGTCTATCCAAAAACAAAGGCTCGAGGAGAAAATGCTGAAGGCTAAGGCAAGAGAGCAATAACACCATGGGAAAACTCTCTTGATTGCAGAGGACTGGAGGTGGGAGAGCGACGATCAGCTTATGAAACAACCTCGAAAGAAGGAAAGAGAAAGCGATACTCTTTATAGTGCAGCGCAGTTCTCTTTTCATAAACATGCGAGAGAGAGAGAGAGAGAGAGAGAGAGAGAGAGAGCGCTTCTCATAGAGCACAGCAGCTATCTTTTTATAATCATGTGAGCAATACTATTTATATTTATATATTTATTGTATATATATATATATACATATATATGTGTATATATATATATATATATATATATATATATATATATATATGAGTATACAAAGATAGAGAGAGAGAGAGAGAGAGAGAGAGAGAGAGAGAGAGAGAGAGAGGAGAGAGGAGAAATCTGACATAAGCTGTGTGGAGACGTTAAAACAAATCTAAAAGTGAAGCGACCTAAATAATTAGACTTACATAAGAGCACATCATGCAATAATCCAACATCAAAGTATTACACTTCCTAATTTTCTATTTACCGCAATTTAGTTCCATTATTGTGCGCAGGCACTTCAAAGCAATGACAGTTTATCTGGTTAAGGCAATATTGCAAAAGCAACTTTCGCCACATTAGATTCAGTTCCACCAGTCAGTGTCTTTTTTAATGCAAAATCCAACTACTGACTGGGGCAAACCTAAACCCCTCTCTGGCCCAGGTCAAACAAGTAAAAAATGCGCAAAAGAAACTACGGCGCAATCGAGTTTTCTGTGCATCGTATACTCAAGGCCGCCAAAAACAGATCTATCTTTCGGTGGTCTCGGCATAATGCTGGATGAGCAGCGGCCCATGACTCTTTAACCACTGCCCGTTTGTGGCCTGACCTATATCATTTCCATACGCACAATTATTGCTAACTTTAACCTTGAAAAAAAAACTACTGAGGCAAGATGGTTGCAATTTGGTATGTATGATGATTGGAGGGTGGATGATCAACATAACAATTTGCAGCCCACTAGCCTCAGTGGTTCTTAAGATCTGAGGGCGGGCAGAAAAGTGCGTGCGGACGAACAGATTGTTTTTTGTAGAAAACTAATAAAAACGGAAGCAACACGGCCGCTCTAAAACCTGGTAGAAGATAATCCTCCCACAGAAAGAAAAGGCAAAGTTGTAGTCACATTAGGCAGAAGATTTGAAATCTACTCTAACATGAGCTACGAAGACTCTACTCTTTAGCGGGTCTAATTTATCTTGCCACAGACAAGGGTGGTTCCATTACGGGATGCTTAAGAGCAAGAGCCAGTACTGGCATATGGCCAGCTTAATCTAGAGAGACAGGTGGTCCTACCTATTGGGAGCTTTGATAGCCCATGGAAACTGCTTACCTCTACAGATGTTACTGAGGCGTCAGTGCCATAGCCCTCAGTGAGAAGGGTTTGGAAGAGGACCATTACATATTAGATTACCTCGAATGCTGTCACACCACCAATTTGTTAAGTTTCTCGGCTTTAATGAGTGAAATCTCTTCTTTCTGTATTTCCCTTTGCCTCATCTTCTTTCTCATGAACACCATATTCTTTGGAAGCTTGAATTTCAAGTCAATAGCCCCAGTGGGCTTGTCCCATTTGAAGAGAGTTATAATAATATAATAATAATCATTAGCTCCACTACGACGGCTGTCCAAAGGTTTTAAACGTCAGTGGAAAGAAAGCCATGTGCTATTTAGATTGCAGCACCATAGCACACCAATAAAAGATGGCTTCCAAAACCATTTGCAAGCATTGCGTCCAAGAAAACAGCGGTCGGAGATGACGTTGAAACCCAGAAACATGAGGGCACTCTAACCGAAGATGATCTCTGAAGCATGTGGCTCCATTACAACACCTCAAACAGGATGGCAAAATTACACATGATTTCTACAGGAGCTTTTACATCATAAAGATTTTCTACTCGACAACTGCAAGTCTCGGTTGTCTTTCTACTCCTACCTACTCGGTTATCTACAGTTGTCTTACTACTCCTACCTACTCAGTTACTTTCTACTCCTACCTCCTCAGTTATCTACCTCTCCCCAACAATTACTCCCAAACGCCTACTGGAATCAACCAGTTTCCTTCTTGCAACTGTCATACTAACATTCACGTTCCATGTACCTGCGTATGATTCCATTTACTCTCATATCGTTGACTTTAATCTCTCTGAATTCATTACGCCTTTCTTCTTCTTCTTCTTCTTCTTCTTCTTCACCTCTCGAGCCTCCCTTTGAAATCACCAACAATAAAGTTTCAGCCACAAATATCGTTAAATTTTCCCTCAAAATTAACGAAACCTTTTGCCGGCCATAATTTCAATTATCATCTGCTTTTTATTCAACATATCTCGTATATTTGCAATAACATATAAAATTCCTTTGCCGGTACCATGTGTATGGAAGAGATTTAATGTATAATATAATACATATATATATAATATATATATATATTATAATATATATATATGAGTTCACGTTAACAACCATCAACAATTTAATATATAACCAAAACCTCCGTTCAAGTCAACGTCCGACAGAGCGAGCAATCTTGCGTCCGAGACCCAACTTTCACGAACAGACAGACAGACAGACAGACAGTCAGTCAGTCAGTCAGTCATAGGGGTTGAAATTTTCAATCGTTTCACCAAGAGAGCTTGGAGTAAAAGGAGTGAACGAGTGGTGGCTGGGGGTTGCGGGTGGGTGGATTCTTGGAGGGTGTGTGAAAGGCGGGCGAGGTGGGGGAGGAGGAGGGGGGGTGGGGGAGAGCGTGAGGGAAAGAAGGAAAACTGAAACCATGCAACCCAGAGATAGTATATAAGAGTGGCAGACTAGAAACAGGCGTCAATTGTGCTCGGGGAAGAGTGGAGGTAAGCATAGCTCACAACAAAACGAAACCTATACTTCCTGGTGGTACTTTGTGATACGGTTACCGAATGTGTTTTACAAGTGATTCGACGAAATACGTTGTGCTTTTCCATGTGTTCACATATTTAAAAAAAAAAGTTAGTGAAAACAATAACACCCTTTTTCTGAAGCGAACGATGCAGAGAAGAGCACTTCCACAAACGACAAATCCAAACAAGTTTTTTTTTACTATATTATGTGACGATAACACACACGCACACCCACAAATTTGCATAATATAAACGATACCATCCCCCTGTGCCAATATAACTAAAATACAAACTCGATTCACCGGGATACCTTTCACATTTCTGCAAACCAGCGTAATCAAAATTACGTCATTCACATCGGAACTTCCAAAATGAGACTTTCTAAATCATCGAGAAAAAATATTTGCAACAACAAAAAATTAACGCATCATTTACATTCTATCGGTAAAAATGACACGCACAATATATATATATATATATATATATATATATATATATATATATATATATATAATATACATACATAGATATTTAAATATATATATAACTGTAATAGCCCCATTGCCCTCTGAACTCCAATTGTGGCTAATACAGTTACATACGTACCTAGTAAAAATGATCAGTTGATTCTATAAAATAATTATATATATATATATATATATATATATATATATATATATATATATATATATATATATATATCATATATATATAATATATGCGTGTATACACATTAATTATAACTTATAAATTTCTGCGACGACCATTACGTCATAAAAAGTTGTAATGTTCACATTAAATCTCTATCATTAGTACCGGTAAAAATACCGCTTGCGCGCCTTACGCCGAATGACTCCGGACTAACTTTCCCAACCGCAGATTCGTCAAAAATTAACAATCACTATGTAAGGTCGTTCGCACGAAATCTGTATGATATTTGTGTCACACTTATCCCTATCAAATCATGCTCTGCATTTCTGCTCGTTATATTTCTTGTTAATGTAATCACGCAAACAAATCACGCTATACAAATCTAGTTTTCGTTACATTTCTTGCTAATGTAAGTACGCACGGAATTTGTAAATACATACGTGTGCACGAGCGCGTTTGGTAGTGGTAAGCGCATACGTACTACATGCTTTATATTATATATTATATATATATATATATGTGTGTGTGTGTGTGTGTGTACTTATCGCCCAGAAGTACTTTTCTGCCACTTTGTATGCATGTTTTAAACACAAGAATGCATACACCAATAAAGCCACATTTATACCAAAACACTTCAATGAAAACACAGACCAAAACTTACCGAAAACATAACAGACGTTAAAAATCGTTTGAATTTCCCCTTGTTTGACTGAAGAAGCGACCATCAAGTATGAACCGACGACTATCATTATCATCATAGTCATCGTCCTCCGCCATCTGTTGGCAAAAAAGAGAAAGTGCTCTAATGACCCAATGCCTTATGCTGTCAGTTAACTTACACCACAAAATGGAGTGTTTTTAGTCTGACTACTGTTTTCTACCAGAAGAAATTTTGCCATATATATATATATATATATATATATATATATATATATATATATATATATATATATATATATTATTTCTGACTGAAAAAAATTTCTTCCCATTTATGCAATAAAGACACTCGCGCACACACATATTTATATATATGTATATATATAATATATATATATATATATATATGATATATATATATATATATATTATTATTTCTGTTTGGCTCTTGCGTCTTGATAATAATTAACACCTATTCCTCATACCACATAAGAACGTGACTCGTGTTTGGTCAAATCTGATGTGAACATGACGCATGACGGAATTAACATTACACACATGCTCAAATTGCAACAAAACCAACTGATTGCAAAATAAATTACAAAAACCGCATTTTCACATCTCTGAAATTAGATTTTTTTTCTTTATGACAGATGATGTCACGCTGGCATTTAATGATTTGACTTAACTCGAAACATTTAAAAAATCATACATGACTTGCGCTTTCTCTTGTACCAAACCGGGCTTTCCCAAACCGCGGCTAACTAATAGCACTTATTTCCATGAAAAGACTCAATTAGCTTTACCTATATTTTCATCCCTGCACCATTAACATACTTTCTACACTCGGCCCATACAAATCTCTACTGAATTAGCGACAGTTCATTACATTCATGGAGAAAGTTTGGGTCTCGGCCGCCAGATGGCTGAAGTTCACCTGGTAAACGATTTTAAACCCTTACAGAATTAACAAAAATACATACAAATGCAGTGCGTTTATCTGCTAACCAACATACAATCAAATCAAATATATGTGAGGCAAATACCTCTGACAGTTTCACCACTTTACAAAACATTGATAATTATAAAACCTTCCTATAATAATCATTAAACTATCAAAGGCTAACATTTTCTTTTTTTTTTCTTTCCAGATACTAACCATGATATCTATCGTCATTTTAAGTAAGTATACAATTAAAAGTTCATTGTTTAACTCATGTGAGTAGAATAGGTATCAAAACTAATATTTACTAAATCATGTTTCAATTTCTTGGGGAAAGAAAAAACGACAAAAAAGTTTGAACGTTACAATATAAACAATTAAAATAGAAAACGTAAGACGGTTTTAATTAGGTATCTGTAATATACTGCTCATAATGGCTTGACACATTTTTCCTCGTAACCTTTCCTGAATCCCAAGGACTAGCTAACTGCCCTCGCTCTTCTTTCACCCTGGCTATCGCTCATCTTCTCCTACTTTTAAACCTATTTCTGATGCACCTTTATATATATATATATATATATATTATATATATATATATATATATATATATATATATAATGGTATAGGACAGCGACAGTTTGTCTTTTCTTATGACTGTTATACGTAAGCATTGTGGTTCTACTTTCCCTTCACGTCTGAGTGATATCTAGTAGATTTGGTTCTTTTTTAGAATAAGGGAGATGATTCAACGGACTGAGTTAACTTAACAAGTTTATTTCTTAGCTCCATCACTGGAGCTATGGTTATGCGGTTACACTCCTAATTCGCCAATGACCCCTTGGGTCATGGGTTTATTTACAGATATGGAATTTATTTATCTGTATATACAAATGTATATATTACACACACACACACACACACACACACACACACACATATATATATATATATATATATATATATATATATATATATATATATATATATATATATTGCTTAATTTTTTCAGAACCAATAGAAAACTGAAAAGTTCACATCATGAGCAGGGATAAAAAATGAAATTCCTTCCAATATTCTAAGGATAAATTTCTAACCCAGCCCTTGAGAATTCCTTAATAGCCTTCTATCAAGGCCTTCACTTATCAGCACCAACCTTTCACTGGCAGTCAAATTTGCTATGGTTTTGCTCTGGGGTTTTAAACTGTACATTTGTTTTGGAAATACTAAGTCATGCGATACAGTAGTTGCAATATATCATGCAACAAATTACGTATACATAGTACCTAACATATTCATTGTAACGTTTAAGTTTCAGAAGAATTGTCACCTAACTTTTAAATTTTTGCACATGAATGTATTTCCTGTTTTCAGGCTTACTGGGTGTGTGCATTGGATCACCTTTAGCACAGCAGGCGTATGAAACTCCTCTTTACAGAGAACCTCCCCAGAATTTCCAAGAAAGAGAGAGGTGAGTGATACGATTTTCTTTCGTTTATTTACCAAGTACCTATATAATCAACTGGTATATAAAAAATGACAGCAATTTTCAAGTAACTTTATAACTGCATCACACTTATCCAGTAATAATTTTGAATTACGTATACATTGGGTTGCCATAATTTTCTAGTCAAGATTTTGTGAGCTAAACTTTATGTGCATAAGCCTATCATTGTTACTCATAAAATACAAAACATTTATATTGGGTACAATTACAAAGCAGGATACAGTTACGGCATCGCATGTCTTAATTACATAAAATTCCATTCCACACGACAGACAGTAGGCAGCGAGTAAGACTGAACCTCTTGATGCAAAACAGTATTCTTTCTAATGTACAGTTCTGTATTTACTTCATATACGATCTCTAGAGGCTTCGCAGGCATCAATGTGAACCTCCGCTATTAAAACTAAATTCCCAAGATTTGTTGGAGATTTTCAGGTATATTTCTTAGTACCATATATGGTCAAGGATGTTAAAATACCTGTAAAGACACTATTAAACATTATTTCTCATTACCTGACCATTCACTTGAACGTGTATTTTTGTTTCCGTTTCAAACTTTACAATGCAAATAAAAAAATCTAATTTAGGATAAACCCATGTATACAATTCCCTTTATAAACTTGAAAATTACCAGCAGGTACTTAGCTAAGTAAATCTCCCTTTTATGCATTAAGAACGCATGCTACTTGTTAATTTGTTCTAAAATTTGCATATAGTATTCATGTCTACCACTTCTGGTTTCTTTTCTCCAAGCAATCTATCTCATTACAGCATGCAATTGTCTCACACTGCTCTGTTCATAATAGGCAAGAAAATTTAGTTTCAAAACTTTCCAATTTCACTTTGCATTTGTGAGGGTTTAACATGCCCCTTTTTGGGTAGCCTTGTAACTTACAACTAGTATTCTCTAACCTAGCCTCAAACAAAAAGTTATCTAGTTTATGAGTATTTGTTTGAACGTGTATAATGTCCTTGTCAACACTATTTCTCCTCTTCACTTATTAAATAAAAAAAAATTCCTTTCATTTATGTTACACTCTGAAGGGAATATGAAAGGACTCACAATCAAAACTAGCAACAGCTAGTTAACTTCCAATACTCTTTCCAAATTACACTATGTCTATAGTAATACAAAAGTAGTGTCCTGGATAATGAATTCTTTATTTCGCCCATTTTTATTACACGAGTGGTTTGTGACAGGGTAAAACTTGGCTTAGGAGCTGAGGCTTGCATGTTATATAATATTAACTTGTAGATATAACTAATAAGCCGGGTGACAGTTGGTGCCCTGCTTCTAACACGAGAGTTATGGGTCTACCTTAACATTCTGAATTCTGAGCCATGAAAATCATTATGGGAAGATTTGAAGTAAAACTGCATGAAATAGCTGAAACAAGGTGATGACATGGAAGATATATATTCTGTATTAAGCCACTAATGCTGGTAGGCTAAGGAATTTTCCTCGATCTTAATTCAGTCTTAACCCCATTTAGACATTAGTTCTTTCTTTCTGTGCACATATTCTACTGCAAATAATGAATATGGGATTAGTATCTGTGCTCCAACCACTTAATGAAATGAGCCATATTCACATCAACACACGACATCCAATAAAAATGTCCTGGTTTATGCCCATTTGCTTAAAACAAAAGGTCTTTCCCAATACAGGTTTGCAGTCCTCAGTTTGGAACCAGGATACAGGCTTTGTTATTAACAATATGTCACGTGGCCCAGGGTATCCTAGATGAGGTTAGAGGGTGGGGCTACAGGGGTAATGCCCCTTTGGCCAGGTGGGATAATTTGTTCTAGTTTAGGTTAGGATGCTTTCCAGTTGCACCTGCCTCTTACAATTTTGGAAAGCTATGAAAGATCCAGGTGGGAACAACGACTCCAAGACCACGTGGGGAGATTTGGCCAATGTGAGATTACTAGTAAGTTAAGATTTTGCCCTTTCAAATGGTACAAACTAGGCCTGCGTATAATACATATTACATTTCTCAGGTGGCAACATAAGGATAAATAAAATATACATATTTTCTCGCTATTTTCCAAACACTTTGATAGATTAACTAGGGTATTTTACTATTGTCCTTACTGCTAATCACTTATTTTGAATATTTGCCGCACGAAAACCTCACAGTATGCGAATGGGGACACCCAAATACTTAACCTAGTTTGCCCAACATTAAAAGATAGACTAGACCCATTAAAAGTGCAAAAATGCAAGAAAAGGGCTGGAAAAAACATAATGTATCATATATTTGGCAAAAAATTAACTAGTTACGCTAATATTTTAATTGTAGGCTGGCAGTTTGTCCAATTTCACCTAACACAGATACACCTAACATAGGTACATAGTATAGGTATTACCTAGGCCTAGCCAAGGTGTCTTGGCTAGCCGATTAGATGTTATATAGCAATGGAGAACATTAACAGTTGTTTATACAGTTATTTTACTTTAAAAAAACAAAAGTCTGACTAATTCATATTAATCTAGTAAAATGTAGATTTCTCATTACCGACTGACTTACGTAATGGACTTGGTTGTTCATTCCAGCTACAATCTATACATCCAGGAATATTCTGTAATGAAAATCGCCACATTCCGCTTTTAATGCTTTAAAAGCTACGTTTCTCATACTGAAGAAATTATTTGGTAACTGATCACTTCACGACGTAACACTTCTATTCGTTAGGTAACCTGACAGCTGACACTAGGTAAAATTCACTTTTACAGATGGACCATCATGGACGTTGACGATCAGTAACACCTTCATTCGACAGTAAATTGTAATGTATTTATCAGCAAACAAATGAAGATTTGGATCCGTCAAAAAATTGATCCGTTACCTTAAAATTAACGCTTTGTAAGTTGGTCGACTATTAAATCAAATCCATTTTCCAAGCAAGATTTTTTTTTTTTTTCGTCGTTATTATAAAAAAATAAAATAAACTGTTAGGCTTGACAATTTTCACACTCAAAAGTTACTGCGTCAGGTTTAGACCTACTTGTATTTTTACGTAGCTGTAGCTATCTATACAGAACGTGTGCATAGATTAGGTACATCCATTATTATATCTTTTATTTTAGGTCCGCAATTCATTTATAAATTACTTAAAATTTATGGCACAAGTCTCGATTCTCACTCACACACCGAAAAACCAAGGATATGAGTTCTTTTCAGCAGCTCTAAAGCATTGGTAACACCGGCGTATTTATGGAAACAAAATTCTTTGCCGTGACTAATTACGTTTTTGCCAGAACCACATAATCTCACAATTATAACGACGAAATGTGGCAGACGTACAAACTGCCTTTGGCGGTACCTAAACCTTGCCTTTGCTCTTTCCTTTCAGCTCTCTCTCTCTCTCTCTCCTTTAGGAGAGGCACTGGACAAATTAATCTTGTTGTATCTAAATCTTACCCCGTGTGTTTTTAAGTTTTACTGTACTGATGTAGTACATAAGAAAATCTTCCGCAGACTTAATTCTCTAAGGGTATAAATATCACTATATACTGTAAAAGTCTACCGTCCTACATCCTACTGCACCTATATATTGTCAATATCCTTTCTCTTCTCTTCAGATATCCTTCACCGCAGGCCAATCAATACAGGGCTGACCCACCAAAGCACCAAAACCGATATGAAAAGGAACCTCAGTACGATGAAGATGAGGAACAAAATCTAAATACTATTCCAGGTACTGTATAGTTATACACAACACTGTACTTATATACCAATGTCTTTTGCCAACATTATTGTTGTGATGGAGGGCACAACATTTTTTATTAAATGGCCAACTTGTATAAAGCTGAACATTAGTGACATCATATAAAAAATAGCACACTATATATAAAAAGTAACCAATTACCAGCTACAGTTCCTCATTGCGCCTCACGGTCATTCAGAAGAAACACTAAAATCCACCCCTACTTCATTCACTGATAATTTCAAGTGGATTACGTTTTTTATATACTGTATAGGTCATGTTATGTTATCTCTAAATGATGTAGTTTTTATCATTGTTTTTTGCACAACTAACCAATTTCTCTCGATAGCCTAATACTGTACATCGGTCTACATTTTCAGGATAATTTATGTGTTTCGTCAATTTTTGCAGAATGTGCTTGATTTTTCCAAATATACTCATCTTTGCTTTCAAATGCTCTAGATAACAATATCTCTGTAAAACATTGGTTCATTCTTTGACATGCGAAGTGTTCCAAAGATTTCTTAAAATATAAAAGTTACTGTATATACATACCATAACATACATACATAACATATATAATTATATAATATATATAATTATAATATATAATAAATAATATAATATATTAATTATTAATTATATATATAATATATATTATATATAATATAGTATATATATATAATATATATATTAATATATATATATATATAGTAAGATTATATATATATAGATATATATATAATAGTATATATTAATTATATATCATAAATATATATTATATATATAATACATATATATATATATAGTATATATATTATTATATATATATAATATATAATAACTAATGAAATTTCCTTTTAGGTGAACCTGGCAAAGATTATCCTGTTCATGCCTTCATCCCCAACACCGGGTTCTCATGCAGTGACCGTTTGCCAGGATTTTATGCTGACGACACCGCTCATTGCCAGGTAATGTGAAGGAAAGACTTTTCTGATGCATTTGTTTGACATCCTTTGTGACGTGCCAGTAGGCCTGCGCATCTTGTCAGTCGTATGAGAGAGCAGCCACACAATTGAAATGAATATGTTTACCTGATCATAAGATCCCACTAAGTCCTAATCCCTTAATCATTTAATATAATGAAATATTATTGTTTAAATATCTTATAGTGTAGTGAGGACTGAGTACAGCCTTCAATTAAATATGCATTGTACTTGCTGTGCGATGTGTCACTTTACACAGTCAGCCATAAATCTTAAAAGAGCTAACACGCTAACAACAAATTTTCCATCAACAAAAGGTATGGCATTACTGCAAGACAGATGGGTTGATGGAGTCCTTCCTCTGCCCCAATGGAACAATCTACAACCAGGAAAATCGCGTTTGCGAGTGGTGGTTCAACGTGAATTGTGACAAAGCTACCATAGCTGCACAAGCGAAGGTAAATGAAGACCTTTACATCGTTCCTCCACCATACAAAGGAGATTTGGAGTATGAAGTTCCACAGAAATACTCCGGCCAGGTTGCCCAACGCAGGTACCGCCAAGAGCCCGAGTACCAGGAAGGGGAGGTAGATAACTATCCACAGTATGAAGAACAGCCAAGATATTAATGGCTGATGAATTCCGTAATATTAAACATTGTTATTAGTCTTCATTGTTAATATAGATTAGTTTGTTATATACAGTACCTCAAAATATTGTATTTCTATATGGCTAAAAACATTTAGAATTTACTGCCTTATGATGCAGCAATAACATTCACCTGTAAGCTCCTCATTTATACATGTAGATAAAGCTTTGTACCGTATTTACAATTTATTGTTTGTTGTAACATTTATCATAAATGTTAAATATATAAAACTGTTCTAAACTTTTATCATTTATAATGAAACCTTAAATCAAGGTGCCTTACAATTCTATATCTTTAATTTTGTTAAAAAATACACACAAAACTACAATCAAATCAAGGATAGAAAATAAATTATCCAAAGTCGGACCAAATATTTACGGGTCAAAAATTGCAATTGCAATCTTTTTGCAACACATTAGATTACAGTTGTGTCCATTAGTCTATGTAGATAAAGCCAGCCTTGTGCAGGCACAGGCTCTTGTTCGATGGCAGGTATTTGAGACGCTCACCTTCCAAAATTCAGATACCAACAGTGATCATAAATCAAGTGTGTTCGGTTAGAAACAACCGTATTATCCTTACAATTTATTTTGGTTTTATGTATCATTTATATTAATACTTTATAAAATACAGTACTAATTGCTTTACGATGAAAAACATAATACTGTACTATTGACCTTGTCATATTGTACTTAAATAAGGATGAAGACCAACTTACGAATAATTCGATACAACATTCGTTCGGAACGTAACTCCTTCGTATGTAGGGCACTCTCTTGTATCTTGACTCTCATACAGCAGAATCGAAGTTTTTTCTGGTCTACGTATATCAGTTTATATAATGCAACTCCTTCAATATTAATGACTAATTAAATAAGTTGAAAATGATTCCAGTAAAATTCTTTCAAAAATTTGTCAGTACTTTCTACACATTGCCAATTGAAGTTGGACAGTCACTCAAGGGACTGGGTCTTTACGGTCTGACGTGTGCGACCACCTCTAACATAGGATATGACATAAAAGTAGTTTTCTTTTATGAAATAAAGAAAGGTACAACTCAACAGCTGGTTTAATATTTCAATTTGTAATTGCTACCCTACGCTGTTTTATAAATAACGTTCAGGAACATGGGCATCATTTGAGATCCTCAAGTTAATAAATTTGTAAAAGTGCCAGACACACATGCAAATATTTTTGGCAATTTTTAATGTATATATATAGTTTGGCTGTATCCAGAGGTAAGAACTTTCTTCATCAATTGCAAAACTGCTTTAACTCTGGAAAGCATGCCCACAAATGAATTGCCTCTATCCTATAATATAAATACTGCACCATGTAATAAGTTCATTTGTATCCTTATTACTTATATTGTAAAAGTTTATATTAAATACGATCATTGTTACTTCAGAGTTAAGTCGAGGATGTCACAACAGACTTGAACCGTCTTTTAGCCAATCTGTAAATTGTGGACTTCTTATAAACTTGTTGGACTAATATTGATAAATCGATCATCCTTTTCCCTAAAATCATCCATATATTCATATTTACATGGCATTACAATACACCAAATCATGCTCATTTCTTAAAACTAAAAACAAAAAATTCTCATCAGGCTTGCAGCTCCCCTCCAAACACATCCAGCTGCATAGGCTCAATTTGCTCACCAATATTAATAATATCATTTTCAGAATATCCCAATTTTCAGAGACCAGATGATGGCCCTCATCAGGAACAGGCATACTATATTTTGTTTAATTATAGCGATTGCAGCTTTGGCTGCCTTATTAACACCAGTCCCTTTAAGGCACACATTCATGGACCCAACTTTTCAACATTTATGCCAGCTTCATACAATTTGTAGAATGAAAACTTAATTTGGTGAACAAGGCTTTTTAAGAGAATTTTGAATTACTTCTTTAATACATACTTCTTGTCACTAAAATTTACACAATTCTGCAGTGTATCTAACCCTGTGTAGTAACTTCTTAATTTCATATTATAAGTGGCTTTGAGACACTGCACACCCTACAAATATCTGAGAAACAAAAAATTCCTATGGATGTTTTAAGTACTGATAACTCCAAGTTTTCAGGCAAGATATTTTCTTCCTAAAACATAGAACAATAACTGCAGGAGAATAAAACAATTTCCAACCAACCGTTTACTTTCAGTACCAGACTATGCACTCCGTAGGCAGCCTTTCTCCTACCTCCATCAAAACCTAAAACCAACACTGACCATGACAAAATATAGCTGCTTAGGCATACAGCCAATATGGCTTCCTGGCTAGAAGGATTTTAAGAGAAATTAACCCTCAATATGATAAGAAAAAAAAAAAAAGTTTTTGTAAACCAAAGTACTGAAGTGTTTAAAAAAAAAATAAATGAAAACCTAATAACTAAAATTCACTGACAATATCGTGCATAACCAAGAATAATGTTCTACTTCCTCAGCAATAAAAATGAAAGAAATCCTTCATGTTATCCATATCATTACAGAAAATTACCAGAAAAGCATTTCCCTAAAGTGACAAAAATTCCATTCTCAATTTCTCGCTGCCAAACAATTACTTATTTTACATCTTATATTTCTTTATGTCAAACAGGTATATTTTCACGCTAATCAGACCTAACTTTTACTTACCCCACTTTAATTCTGTCTACACATACTTTATACCACAATGCTTCATTTTATGCTATTTTTGCAGGAAGAAGCCTTACCACGTTACATGTCCCAAATCTTTACGTCCATTATTATAAAGTTCAAGAAGATACACTTCCAACCATTCCATTACTGTTTTAAAAATTGATGCTGCAGGCTAATCATCACACAAAATATCTAATTTGGGTATTGATATGGACCCCAAGTTCCATGATAGTCTGTGAGTACCTCTACATCATGACTGCAAAAAGGTAATTACAACCACTATTAAAATTTCAAAATATTTGCAAATGAGTCAAAGATTCTTTGCTGGAACGAGGCAAAATCTGTCAGCTGTGGCGAAGCAGAACACTCTCATATTCTGCATTTAATCATGACAATCAACCCCCTCCCAACCAGTATGATTTTACTGCCTTAGGTTCCATGAGACCTTTTTAAAGGAATTTAGCACAAGAGAGACTCACAGATGACCAAGGAATTTAGGGCACAGGCTACATATGACATGAAATCACACAACAAAACATCCCCCAACAAGTTTGTGTTGTGTCGTTTGGAGGTTAGTATTATAACATGGCTTAAATTTTGCTACACAAATTAATGTTACTATTACATTGATTCAAACTTGCTTGGGTTAACATTTCAATATTGATACAACAATTAGTTTGATGAAGAGTTTCCGAGGGAGGAGAACAGCAGCACTGATGACACCCACCAGTGATTTCATTCTTAGCAAATTAACCCAACATGAATAAGAGCTAGCCTTCTGCAGTTATATGAACTACAGTATTCAACATCCTCATGTACAAGGTTTATCCACCCCAGAATATATTCTCCTATGATCAACTTGGTTGCTAGGAAATGTTTAGTATATTGTAAACTACATAGGCAATACGATACTGTGTGCCTGATACATACTGAAATGAAGGTTTGAATTTAATTTACTACTCATGCAAAAAGTTAAATAGTCTTTATTATTTCTAGCTGAGAACCTTTGAATATAAATAGCAATTTAATACTTTACAATTCTATAACATGGTATAATCTTCATTAAATACTATAAATTCATCTGTTCTTCTCTCACGGAAATTCGGTTGTTAAAAGTTATGTTTTAAGCTTAACATCAAGGAGGGGCCCATTCAAAAACTTGATCCGAAATGCTACTGTGCAGCTTAAAGAAGAGCAATAAGTCTTAAATACTTATAAATTAAGAGCCTAAAATACCAGACTTAAAACCACAACTGCATTTTCCCCATCATACAGCACACAGGAAACTTCAGATGTTTTAGGAAATGACTAACAATTTTCTGAGCTTCAAAAATACACATGCAAGAAAAGCCTTTTTTCAAATGACCAATTGCTCATTATAATATTCAAAAGTTATTATAACTTCAAACAAAAATGCATAAACTGTAGTTACATGGAATTCCAAAGTCACCTACATACATTTCTTAAATTTTTTTTTTACCCACACCATTTACGAGAACAATTAATTCACTGAAAGTTAATTTTCAAGCAATGAAACAGCAAAGATATATACATGTATCCCTTCAGAAAAAAGTACAATATTGGCTTACTACCTATATTACATCAGTATACTGTATTTTCTTAATGCTATAATGTATCTGGCTGCAAATTTTCAAATGCATGCAAAACACTGAAGCATCCCCATAATTCTATTCTTAATATCAAAGAACATTGTGTATGCTAATAAGAAGCATTTCAGCCCATTGCAATAATATATATAAATTTAAGACCTTTCCTGTTGCTCTATGGCCATAATACTTCATTTCGTTATCTGCCCAATCAATTTGGAAATTCATTGATGAATTAGGCAACAATTAATCTAAATCAACTGACAACGGGCAGAAAACCATTTACAAAGAAAGGAGGCAATATTGAATCAAACAGCATGTACAAATACCAATTGCATCTCTCACGAGTTGAACTTTCCTAAAGCAATAATAAAGTGCAAGATAGGCTAAGTTTAAGTCCCATTAGCAAGAACTGACACTAAGTTGATACACAATCATGGGGGCCCCTCACTGAAACACAGACATGTTGCACCAAGGTAACACAAAACTTTGGATCCCACACCATGGAGGGATGATAAATTCTACATAAATCAATATATATTCCATATCATATTCCATTATAGAATGTCACATCAATCAAAAAAGCATTATGGGCATTACACATGGCAATACAATAGCCAAAAACCTATGAAAACTAATTTCCCCTGTCATATAGGATTCTAATTCAGTTTATATGAGTAATAGTATTTCTGCAGTAATACAAAACTATAATAATCAGATGCAAGTTAAACCAACAATTGAATTCAATTTCCCTGTGAAGGGAAGCAGAGATTATATACGACCAATATTAGTTACATTTACCTGCAAGTCATTTAATATATGCTTGGCAGCATCATTATCTTGGGCCAAAATACTTCAAGCTCCCTAAAACCTAGCCAGATATTGTTCTGAGGGAGAAATCTCCCTAGTTTTGACAAGAAATCAAGGTTCCAAGGCCCATAATAAACGAGAGTATACTAATTGTGTTTATTTCATATTTTCATCTTAGCAAACAACTGTTTCCTAAGAATTGAACCTCTAACTTATCAGAGTCATGATTTTCACATTTTTTCTTTGAGTCCACTCAGCAGCATATGTAACATATTCAATGAAAACATTGTAAATCTCCATCATCAACATAAAGCCATGAATTTTTAGTTATAATTTCTTTAAAGTTGGAGTGTAATGAAAACCAGGGTTCTGATAAGCCACATTGATATGAAAAGGAGTATAATAATAATCATGTTACAACATAGCAATGCAGTATTGAATACAAGAGATACAATGCCCATAAAGAATTACTGTACTAGTACTGTACTGTATATCCTAAAACCATTAAATTCATGCGTAATATATGCCTTTAAGCTCCCTTTATAAGCCAAACTGCGGCAAAGTCTGGCAATAACAAAGTTTAGTAGTATTCAAGTGTCAAAAAATTCCATTTTCCTTTCTTTTTAGCCATGTCACCCTCAGATATATTTCTTTAGTTCCAGGCTTTGGGGCCAAATTACCCATTATAATCCTGAAGTGCTACACCCAGTTTAGGGTTTAATATTATTATTAATCATATTCCAAAGTGAAACATCTGCAATTCAAACTTCATTGCCAGGCTGTCTGTGGTACTGGTAGTGTCACTCGTACTTATCTTCAACGACAGTCGTCAACCACAAACTTGCCAAAATCCAACTTGTCTCTTTGTGTCTCCGTCACCATTTTAACAATATAACAGTCATATAAAAATAAAAATTCATCTTCTTATATACTTGGCGTCTAACAGCAGCGGAGAGGGCGGCTCAACAATGGGTCATGGCGGAGCTGCCGGCCTCTACCGCTGCCCTCCTTGTACTTTCTGGGAGTACGGTGAGGATGGCATCAGCGGTTATCACACTTATGTACATTTTCAATAAGAATCATAATCCCCAATGACACCACAAAAGAATTTCTCTAACATCACAGACGGGTCTGACAGGTATAATTCATTTATCTCATGTACTGTGGGTTACAGGTCACAATTGCTCTGTATAGAGGGGTAAAAAATTACCAGTATGACTGAATGGTGTGTGATATGAACACTGATAGACTATAAACCTACATAGACTTAATTTTATAGGTTGAAATCCTGAGACCTTATCGCTTTTCAAAACCATCTTGCCACACCACAGCTTCTTTAAAGAACAGTGCTGTAGTGCCACAAAGAAGTGAATGATTTATAAAACCATACCAATCAAACTAAAAACCAAACTTGCAAATGCATTTTGTTGGAACTGCTGTACCTTGTACCAAAAGTACTACAGAATAAAAGAAAATCTAACAGACCTGCTGTTTCAATAAGTCTCATGCCTCATAGTAGTCGGGTAGTGGCATTGAAGGTTCAGTGATGAGGGAAGGTTCAGTGATGAGAAAAGCATTTTAAAATAATGTTAGTGGCCAACTGGGTTACAATCATATTGCTAAGGCTTGCTTTACTCTATCTTTTTAGCAATTTACTCTACTAAGAAAATGCCATGAGCCTCACTGCTACCAAATCTGAGATGTCTTCCCTTTAAGGGAACTCTCTCCAATGACAAGGTAGTTTAAATATTTGATACCCCATCCACTTTAAATATTTGATACCCCATCCAAAATGAAATACAATACTTAGTGTGCCCCTTGAACTGTTCTGTACCCACTTGGGTACTCAAGTTTAAAAAATTAAGAATGCAGATGTATAAATAAAAGGTAAGGAAATGAAAGTGCCAGCTACACTTACAATAATAGTAAAGCAGAATAAAGCCATGATTCCCACTTCACACTATAAACCTTTCCATTTCTGTTAGAATAGTGGCATGACTAAATTTCCTAACACTTGCAAGAAAAGAAACCTGTAAATAAAACAAAACAAAAATCCCTTTACCCCTCTACACAAGCAATTTTCATGTAGACAGCATTTGTGCTACTTCATGGACCAGTGTTCAAAATCTGACAAGCTTACACAATAGTCAAGAAACACTTATATCACAAAGCTAGGTGATTCAGGCAATTCTGTATGCTAGTCTCTTCGGTATTTTTGAACCTTTACCACCCAACAGTGATGCCCAAGAATGACTTTTGAAGTACGTACTTGCTTTTAAATGAATGGCCACTGATGTAGTAGGTGGTAACATTGTTTTATCCATTGGCATTATGGGGCAGTTAGTGTTGATGGTAATGGCAGTGGTAACAGTGCAGAGGAATTCAGGCACATTTATAACAGCACTAGTGCAATTTCAAGGTGGATTTATGTCCATCTGTGCCATACCAACCTTCTCAAAAGACAATATACATAGACTAAAAATGACCAAATCAATGACACACACACTACAACATAATCTGAGTCATTACCTCATAATGAAGCTTTTTATTTCATTAAATTCAACAGTTACTGTATATATCAATGCCTTTACCAACTGCACTTAACTGATTGTAATATAAAATGTGACCCCAAAACCTTATAATACAGTCTTCAGTAAACTATATAAACTTGCACCTACTCTATTTTCTTGAATAATAAGTGTACAGCAATTTTCATTCTGAAATTTCCATACCATACAGCAGAGTTGCTTATCTCAAATAGGTAGGCTCATCTTTAGGGATTACATAGACCTGAAAGATAACAGAACCACAAGGAAGATTGTAACCTGAGAAAATATGGCAATTAAACCAGAAACACTTTAAATGGATTCCCATAAGAAGAAAACCAACACTCCAAATACGGAGGTCTAGCAAATCTGGCACCATTGCTACTAGGCTTAACCCTAATCAGGTAACAAGAGTAGAAATATAGTTTCTCGCCTACCTTTGGAGATAACTTTGCGCACATACTTCAATCCAGAGTTTTAACCTACATTCTCCTTAAAAGACCCTTCAAAACCAACCAACGTTTCCACCCATTGTTTGCATGATCACAGGTGAGGTGTACCCAAGACATACAAGCTGTATCTACACTATGTTTCTCTGTGAGCTGTTTACTGAAGACTATATCATGAGGTCTAACATGGTTTGCTCTCTAGGTAAAAGAACACACCTGTCTTTACTCAAGAATAGATACATTAACACCTGAGTCTGGGCTCTTGAGCCCACTCGAGGAGTGACTTTGTGGTGCATGAGGAGGGTATGGGCTAAGACCTTCAACATCTCGCCTCATTGGAGTATGATCATTGTAACCACCATCAGGCATGCCATTGAAATCTCTCACACCCATTGATCGACTGAAAAAAAAGTTTAATATATTAATATCACATACGCATGAATAAGTAATCATTATTTTACTTTCCCCTGGGACTAGGAATTGTAATTTCAACTCCTTTAAACCCATCGTACACCATATTGGGTCAGACTGGCCTAAAAGTTTTAATAAGATGCCATTTTGTTTTTGAAATTTGAAAAAAGTATAAGTTCATGATTTGTTTTGCTTTAAATGAATTTCAGAATCTTTTTAAAATTCTCATAGAAATTTGTCAAATACTTGAAAATTACATAAAGCTAAGAACTTCCTCTTGAGAAAATTAAGAAACATCTTACACAATACTACATTATTTTACTTTAAAAAAGCATCCCATTACCTTGACACTTCTTATACAAAGTGATAACAAACAACAAGATCAAGTATTTGAAAATTTGCTTCCCCCAGGTTTTACCCTTACCTATTGCTTGGGTTATCCATGCCACGACCACGAATGGGACGAACGTCTCGTTTCTTGATTGTCCGACGCTTAGCCTGAAATATTGAACAGGGAGAAAATTACTGCAACATTCACATTCCTTCTTTTAACAACTGGTAATAATTAACTGCTCTTATATATATAAATTAAATAGAACCACTTTACACAACCAATCATAAAATTGTTTTGATAACTTATAAAATGTTCTTTCAAATACACAAATCAACCATATATATAAGCATAACATTTGTGTCCAGAGCGTTTCCTCCACCAGTGTTGAAAAGTATTTTGATGACAAACAGAAGTAAGTCTCAAAACTCCTGATCTATCTTTGTAAACTGTAAATCAGACAGGAAGATGGGAGGCAAGGAGTAGGGTTCGCTGTATGGATTTGCATGGAGAATTTTTTTTATGTCATCATTATTTAATTATAAATTCCTATTTAGGCAAGAGAATTAAAAGCTAGGTAAATGCCTCTTGAATATCTGCATATGCCTGTATGACCCAAGAAAACACTTGAGGACTGGGAGGAGTCTGAAGCTAACGCCTTCCCAGTTCATTGGATTGTTGGTTCAACGCATGGTAGATTATGTAACGCAAGGTGGTTATATCATAAGAAGAGGGCACTTACACCAATCTGAGGATAAAAAGGCACTCGCATCATTGTCAAGATTGGGAAAATACACCTCTCATCCATGCCAGACATCACTGCTAATAATTCAGAAAGCATATACCTCCTGAGGGTGCCATTAATAAAAGATGCCTATACCTCCTGAGGATGCCATTAATATAAGATGAGTTATGAAGAAGTGGAAGATGATGAATCCCCAACGTCTTCCCTAAAGGTAATACATGACTCACTGTGACAACTGGTCCCAACAAATACAAGGCCAACCATTTATGAGAATTATCTCAAAAATACAAAGTAACTGAACTGGTTCTGGTAGGCACTGCCAGGTAAATGCTCTCAAAATAGAAGACAAATGTAAGTTGTATTTCATGGTAACTGAAACAGACAGGGGTCTAACTTTGTGGCATGTACTCTTACCTGTTATAACCTGCCATCCATCATATACTATAGGACCTCTGAGTAACATTGCCTTAGCCAAGATGAATAGCCTGCCTTGAGTTACCGCTTCTTGATTCTCTGGACTCCAATAGGTAGAACTTGAATACGCTCTTTAGACAAAACAAACCCCTCTACTCAAGGCAGTAGACAAAAGAAATAGCAACGAGTACTGTGGAATGGTCCTGACTATTTGCTGTACAGGTTGCTACAAAGTCAGGTGCAAATGTCAGGCCCAGTAACAACCAACCTGTAGCTTTCATGTCAAGATCAATAAGTTAACTCAATGACAGTCATACAGTGAAATGGTATCGTACTTTGTATCATACGCAAGCTTGAGTTAAGGCAGCGGAAGCATCTCAATCTTAACCAGGACAACTATGATGTGATCGGGGTTCCCACATAATCAGAAATGGGCAATAAGATCATTAATGGGTTGTTTTGAATTAACTTTAACTTTTGAAATCTTTGCTCATTGAACACCTCAATACCTGAGCATTACCACACCCAATTATCAAGACAAGTGAATAACTATAGCTAAATATCAAAAGTACTCTTACTAAATACTAAACAAACCCTTTTGCAATGCTAAAAATAGGAAATATATTTTGGGTTAAACAAATGAGTGCCAATAATAATAAGTACATAAATAAAAGCTAAAACTTGCAGTATACATCAAGTAAATCAAGAGAGCCATTGAAATAAAAATCTGAAATCTCAGATAAAAAAATTCAAAATAACACCAATGCTACAAAATGTAACACTACCACCACTAACTACTAAAGTCTCTTAAGATTCTAAATTATTAAATCTACCACTACAATTTGCAAGTATTTCTATGTAGTCAAAACTCACCAATACAGTGGGTCGGCCTCGGGTGCTACGAGCAAATCTTGGTTGTCCACGGCCCACCATGCTGCCTCCACCACCTTCCCTCACACCACTACCATACTGGTTAAAAGAAAATGGCAAGTATTTACAGATATAAAACTAACTACAGAATATCCCTAAAGTGCTATACTACCTAAATCACAAAACTAATATACTACAGACAAACTGGACAGTGTTATATGTAAGGCAGTTAACTAACCTCAATTTAATACATTAATGGTAAAAACTAATTAAGCAAAAGGCTAATAAAGAAGACAACATACAGTAATATATAAATGGTACCTTTAACAATGACCCAACATGATGCATTAACCGAAAATGTGTCTACTGCTAAGTACACTAGATTTACATACATCCACATTTAAATTCTTAATCATATCTTGTGTGGAATGAATTTCTTAAGCAGTTAACAAGATAAAGATAATTTATTTCTACAGTATACAACACTAGTGACAATGTAGTAATTATATGCAACCTGATAATTATTTCTGTTGTTGACAGCTGTGAAACTGACTACAGTTGCCCCCTAAGATTTGCTAGGAATGCATACCACAAGCCCCCACGAATAGCTGAAATCCGTGAATACATACGTACTTGACACCCCTCTAAACTCACTTGTAAAAGCCTATTTTGACAGTTCAGAAACCAAAAAATCTATCAAAAAACACTTATGCCTGAACATTCGAATAGTTTTATCATGAAAAATGTATTTAGTCACGAAAATAATATGAAATAAAGTACGTATAACTAGTAAATATTTCTCTATGAAAAAATTCCCTGAATAAGCAAATTTTCCTTAAATAATTTGGATATACATTCCACAGAAAAATCTGTGAATACATACGACTTGGACACCCCTCTAAAACTCACTTGTAAAAGCCTATTTTGACAGTTCAGAAACCAAAAAATCTATCAAAAAACACTTATGCCTGAACATTTGAATAGTTTTATCATGAAAAATGTATTTAGTCACGAAAATAATATGAAATAAAGTACGTAAACTAGTAAATATTTCTCTATGAAAAAATTCCCTGAATAAGCAAATTTTCCTTAAATAATTTGGATATACATTCCACAGAAAAATCTGTGAATAGGTAAAGCCACGAATCCAGAACTGCGACTAGGTGGGGGTCCACTATATATGATGTTTTAAACAATAAGACAATATATGTACTAATTTAAGTAGCTGATATTCCATAATGCATCATCAGTCAATTACTGTCACACTAACCAGGTTACCATCAAACAGATTATCAAAGGCAAAAATTCATGGTAATTGAACATTTCAAAAGCTTCCAAATCATAAAAATAAAAAATTCATAAGGTATATGAACATTTCAAAAGCTTCCAAAACATAAAAATAAAAAATTCATAAAGTACTTGAATATTTCAAAAACTTCAGAATCACAAAAATATCTCATTATATAGGTCCTGAAACTATCTTCCAACAAAATTTTGCATTTTATCATCCCATCCCTTAATATTTTACATCAGTTATTATCACCCTAGAAGTACTAATTCCATATATAGAAGATTCAAGGGAATAAGATGAATATGAGCTACATGCACACCAATTATATTCTCTTCTCTAAGTTTATATCTAAAACAGCCAAATTATTACAACTGATAATTCATATTCTGATTCTGTTTTAATGTGGGAAATACTTAAACAAAAATATAAATTTTCCAAACAATGCAATCACATGCAACCATTAAAAAACTTACTTTATAAACCTGAAAATAGGACACCTCAAGACTAAAAACATAATCACCGAGCTATTTAAGTGCAATAAAAAATTCTTAAGGGTACTACTAACTACAAACAAGTCTTACAAATCTTACTTCAATGTTAATGACTACGTGAAACTTACAATAACACGTTCATCTACAAACTAATCACATGTGCTTAAAAATTCAGCTAATGTCAATGTCTTGGTTTTTCAACGTGGATGCAATTCAACTTACCGGATACCTGGCTCCTCTGGGTCTACCAGATGACCCGTAGTTTGGACCCCAAGAACCTACTACCACACCAGCAACCTGCAACTGGCCCCCTCGTGAAAACATCCTCCTCATACCATTACCTAATTTAAATGTAAAATTAAAATGTTATATTAATCTTGAAAATTACCTATCTTCACACAAGATGCAATTATTTCTTATTTCTTTAATAAAGGTTCTCCATTTCTATAATAAACAGACTATAGCAGAGTCCACCTAGCTTTGCAGCTAAGCCCTACCCACAGCACGCTTGTGATTTGCATCTGGAGTGACGGAATTGACTAATCAGCATCTCTTGCCTACTTAAGCCACACCCCCTGTACACCAGGGCTGTGCATTGACAGCAGACTTGGAATAATTGTAATTTAGTGGAAATATGATATTGTTAAGATACAATAAAGTTTTGTACATACTTACCTGGCAGATATATACTTAGCTATAGACTCGGTCGTCCCGACAGAATTTCAAAACTCACTGCACACGCGACAGGTAGGTCAGGTGATCCACCATTCCCGCCGCTGGGTGGCGGGATCCGGAACCATTCCCGTTTTCTAAGACAGATTTTCTCTTCCACCTGTCTCCTGAGGGGAGGATGGGTGGGCCATTAATCGTATATATCTGCCAGATAAGTATGTACAAAACTTTATTGTATCTTAACAATATCATTTTTGTACATGAAAACTTACCCAGCAGATATATACTTAGCTGATTGGCACCCTTGGTGGAGGGTAAGAGACAGCTTAAACATAATCATAATAATTATAATAAATACATTAAAAACAGGGAAAAAACAACATATGTTCTTGGATATAATAATCCATGGTTCCAACCTGATTGGGCTGAAGACTTCATGACTACTGTCTATGAGTCTGCCTGCCTCAAGAGTCCCAGCGAGGTATGGACCTATGGCTGGATAACTCTTTGGATCGTGTCAATGGGGGCTAGCCCGCTTACGCGACAGAGCCTACTCTGGATCGTACCAATGGGGGCTGACCCACTTACATGGTAGAGCCTTTACCTTTGTCATATCAATGGGGACTAGCCCTCTTACATGACAGAGTTAAGGTTTCTATAAGTAAACACAAGGAGCACTGAAGCCAATCCCGATCACCTGACCATGTTAGTACTGTTATAATCTAAGAATTGCAAGAGGGTCCCCTATTCCCTCTGACAATCAACCAATAAAAACAACCACCAATAACCGGAAGAAAAATTTTAATACTAAACTAAGTTAAGAAGGATTAGCCTCAGCTCCCTCTCCCAGCACTGAATCCGCAGAAACATACGCTCCCAGAGCGAAGCACTTTTCGTAAGAAATTTTTACGTATCCTTATAGATAATTGGAGGCGAACACAGGAGTTACATCTCCAAACGTTGACTCATCAGAGCCTGAAGAGACCAGGTTTTGTGAAAGGCCATTGACGTAGCTATGGCTCTCACTTCATGTGCTCTTACTCTGAGAATCTTGAGGTGCTTTTCATTGCATGTAAGGTGAGCTTCCTTTATCACATCCTTTATGAAGAACGTTAGGGCATTTTTCGAAATAGTTCTTTTAGGATCTTTTACCGAGCACCAAAGACTTTCTTCTGTACCTCCTAATAACGCTTTTTGCTTCAGGTAGAACTTGAGTGCCCTGACTGGACACAAAGTCCTCTCCAGTTCTTTTCCTGTTAGGGAAGAAAGTCCTTTTACCTCAAAGCTTCTAGGCCATGGTTTTGAGGGATTTTCGTTCTTCGCTAAGAAAAGTGGTTTAAAGGAGCAAACCGCTGAATCCTTTCTAAAACCAACTCTACCTTCCAACGCTTGTAACTCGCTAACTCTCTTAGCTGTTGCTAATGCGAAGAGAAATAAGGACTTTCTAGTTAAGTCTCTAAATGAAGCTGTATGAGAAGGTACAAACTTTTCTGACATTAGGAACTTAAGGACCACATCCAAGTTCCAGCTAGGTCTCCTAATCTTCTGGTCTTTAGTGGTTTCAAAAGACCTTATTAAGTCATGAAGATCTTTATTGTTTGTTAGATCTAGACCTCTGTCTAAAAACTGAAGCCAGCATACTTCTGTAACCTTTCACTGTTGATACTGCCAGGTTACAACTCTTCCTCAAATAGAGAAGAAAATCAGCGATCTTAGCTACAGAGGTACTGGAAGAAGATATTTTCTTACTCTTACACCATCTTCTAAACAACTCCCACTTCGACTGATACACTTTAGAGGTGGAAACTCTTCTGGCACTTGCAATAGCCTTCGCAACTTCGCGCGAAAAACCCCTTGCTCTGAAGAGTCCTTCGATAGTCTGAAGGCAGTCAGACTTAGAGCGGGGAGGTTCTTGTGAAATCTGTCGAAGTGGGGCTGTTTGAGAAGATCGCTTCTTAGTGGAAGTGATCTTGGAAAATCCACTATCCACTCCGGTACCTCTGTGAACCAATTGAGAGCTGGCCAGAAGGGAGCGATTAGGGTCATTTTTGTTCACTCTGAGCAGGTGAACTTCCTTAACACTTCCCCTACTACCCTGAAAGGAGGGAAGGCGTACATATCTAAACCTGCCCAATCTAGCAGAAAGCTGTCTACGGCTACCGCTTGCGGATCCGAAATCGGGGAGCAATAATTTTCCAGCCTGTAGTTCTTGTTGGTCGCGAACAGGTCTATATTGGGTCTTCCCCACAGATGCCAAAGTTGTTGGCAAACCTGAAGATTGAGTGTCCATTCCATGGGTAGGACTTGGTCTTTTCTGCTTAACAGATCCGCACGGACATTTCTCTCTCCCTGCACAAACCTTGTGAGAAGAGAGATTTTCCTTTCCTAAGCCCAAATCAGCAGATCCTTTGCTGACTCGTACAGGGAGAAGGAATGCGTCCCCCCCTGTTTCTTTATATATGCAAGGGCTGTTGTATTGTCCGAGTGAATTTGAACCACCAGACCTGAGACCTATTCCTCGAAATGAACTAGAGCCAGATGAATGGCTGTTAGTTCTTTCTTGTTTATGTGCCAGGACACTTGTTCTCCTTCCCAAGTGCCTGACACTTCTTTCGAACCTAAGGTTGCTCCCCACCCCGAATCTGAGGCGTCTGCAAATAATGCTAGGCGAGGGTTCTTTAAGTGAAGGGAGATCCCCTTGCTTAGTTTTTGTGGATCTAACCACCAGAGGAGATTCTCCTTGATTCTCTTCGAGATTGGAAAGGTTTCTCCCAGTTCTTGAGACTTCCAATCCCATTTCTCCTTCAGGTAAAATTGAAGGGGTCTGAGGTGTAGTCTTCCTAAGGAAACGAACTGTTCCATCGAGGAAAGGGTCCCCAGTAGACTCATCCATTCCCTCGCGGAACAATGTTCTTTCCTTAAGAAGACTGCCACCTTTTCCAAGCAGCGTTCTCTCCTTTCCTGCGAAGGATACGCTAGAAAATCCCGAGAATCCATCTGAATCCCCAGATAGACAATGCTTTGCTGGGGAGTCAGCATGGATTTCTCGAGATTGACTAAAAGTCCCAGGGACTTTGTCAAGTTCAGAGTTAAGTAAAGGTCCTCCAGACATTGTTTCTCCGATTGGGCTCTTATTAGCCAATCGTCTAAATATAGTGAGATCCTGATTCCTTCCAGATGTAGCCAATAAGCTACGTTCATGATGTCTGTGAAGACTTGAGGGGCAGTCGAAAGTCCGAAACACATCGCTCGGAACTGAAATACTTTCCCTTGAAACATAAATCTTAGGTATTTCCGCAATGCCGGATGAATTGGCACATGGAAATACGCATCCTGAAGGTCCAGGGACACCATCCAGTCCCCTGGACGAAGAGCAGACAGAACAGAGGAAGACGTCTCCATCGAGAATTTCTTCTTCATAACAAAGAAATTCAGGGCACTGACGTCTAGCACCGGTCTCCATCCCCCCGATGCTTTTGGCACCAGGAACAACCGATTGTAAAATCCTGGAGACTGGAGATCTTGTATCAGTTCTATCGCTTCTTTCGATATCATCTGTTCCACTGCCTGAAGAATCGCTAGCCTTCGGACCGGATCTGAGTATCTTGCACTCAACTCCCTTGGAGTTGTAGTCAAGGGAGGATTTTCCCTGAAGGGGATCAAATATCCTTTTTTCAGGATCGAGAGGGACCAAGAATCCGCTCCCTTCTGCGCCCAGACTTTTGCAAAATGGAGTAGTCTGGCGCCTACTTTCGTCTGGAGGACTCTCTGTTCATCTAGAGTTCCTGAAGGACCTTCTAGATGGTCTACTCCTCCGTTCTGGTCTACGACCTCTAAGAGGGGTTCTAGAAGTGGAGGCACCTCGAAAGGGCTGCACAAAAGAGGGTCTCTCTCTTTTTTCAATAAGAACGGCGGGTCTAAACTTCTTAGCAGAATGTGTGAGGAGATCTTGAGTTGCTTTTACTGTTAAGGATTTTGCTACCTCCTTAACCGTCTCCTGCGGGAACAGATGTGAGGAAAGAGGAGCGAAAAGAAGAGAGGATCTTTGTAGAGGCGATACGGCTCTTGCTAGAAAAGAACTAAAGACCGATCTCTTCTTCAACACTCCTGTTCCAAACAGAGAGGCAACTTCCACTGAGCCGTCCATAACTGCTCTATCCAGGCAAGCCAGCACAATTGAAAGCTCTTCCATAGATACGAAATCCGTGTCTTGGGCTCTCTTGGCTAAAGCTCCCAAGACCCAGTCCATAAAATTGAAGACTTCTAAAGTCTTGAAGAGGCCCTTTAGAAGATGGTCCAATTCGCACATGCCCCATGTTGCCTTTGCAGAAAGCAAAGACCTTCTCCTGGATGGGTCTACCAAAGAGGCAAAATCAGCGTCAGCGGATGATGGGAGGCCCAATCCCATGGGCTTTGGTCTCGTACCACCTTCCAGGTTTTCCTGTTAATTTGGAAGGAGGACAGGAAAAAACTGTTTTCCCAGCTTCCCTTCTTGAAGTTAGCCATTCCGCAACGTTCTTTAACGCCTTCTTCATGCATAATGCAGGGCGCATCTTAACGAACGATGAAGACTTAGGAGTCCTGGTGCTGGACATTAGTGATCCTGGTGAGGGAGGATCAGCAGGATGAAGGGAGTCTCCGAACTCCTTGAGGAGCAGTAGTGAGAGCCTCTTGTAGTCCGAGACTGCTACATCTACAGGCTTCTCATCATCAGAGACTTCTTCCAAAGGCCCGACTGAAGGAGACCGTTTGGAAGTGATAGGGTTTCTCTTCCCGGGAGAGTACTCCTTTCCCTTCCCGAGAAGGAGTGCGCTGAATCTTAGACAAATTCCTATTTGCCGTCGAAGGAGGAGAAAAATTCCTAGCAACATAGGAACTATGAGGCTCCTGGCAGTCGAAAATATTCTTGCACCTAATAGGCTCTTGGCGCCCTGACTCCAGGCGCTTGAGAGGATCTCGTCGCCCTGACTCCTGACGTCTAACTGACTCCTGGCGCTTGAAAGGCTCTTGGCGCCCTACTGACTCCGTAGTCTGACTGAATCCTTGCGTCTGACTGCCTCCTTGCGCCTGACTGACTCCTGGTTCCACTCCTGGTCCTGAAGTCCCAAAGGTTCCTGATGTTTGTACTGGCCTAGGTTCTCTTCCGGTTCCTTGAACCTGAAACGATCGAGACTCCTGCTCGATTCTAGGCGTCTAGAAGGGGAGCGGCTACGCACTTCCTGACGATGAATTGAGGCGCTTCTGTTCGGCTTCAAAACCTTGTCTAGAGGAGGACGCTTATTTCTTGGGGAAGAGCGCCTACAGGGTGAAAGGAATCGCCTGTCAGGCGAAAAACTCCTGTCCAAAGAGTCTCTAGAGAAAGGAGATAATCGCCGAAGAGGGGCGCTTAGAGGAACTCTTAACAGGGAGAGAAACATCTTTCCTCCTTGTTGAATCCTTGGTAAAGGAGCCTACCAGAGAGGATAACTGCTCCTGCAGGTTGATCAGGAACTTCTTAGTGGGATCCTGAAGAGAGGGCTGCTCCTGTCTCGCCTTCTTAGGATCTGAGGGCCAACTCTCAGGAAAACGCTCTGGGCTAGAATCAGCCGCGTCTCCTTTAGGCGCCTTCCAGGCTCTCTTCAAAGGGCGCGATTGAGAGGCAGAACTCCATCCTCGTTTGGGAGAGGAAGAATCCGAGGCCGAAAAACACTCCCTTAGGATGCCCTTTCTGCGGCTATCCAAGGCAGCCTGGGACGCTACATCAGGATCTGCCGAAGGGACGCCTGACCGTTGGGGATGTTCTGCATCCTCCTTGTGGCTTTCGACATTCCTCCTCCCTTGGTCCTGGGAGTTTGAAAGAGGTCTAGGCCTAGGAGCAATGTGGAACCGGTCAGACGCCCCCTCCACTGCACTGGGGACACTGCACAAATCACTGTCAACACTCTTACCTTCGTCTAACGCTCGTAACTGAGCTTTAAGTTTTTTGATAGAAGCTTTAACATTTTCCCTTTCAGAGGAAGAATCCTTGGATTCAGTACCGGGAGAAGCAGCTGCGGCTAAGGGAAAAACGTTAGTAACAGGAGAGTTATGAAAGTCTTGTTCTAGAGAACAAGATCTACTTGAGGATCTAACTGAAGCTTTCCTGATTCTATCCCTCTCAAGTTTCCTAAAACATAAGATGATAACTCCTTCCACTCAAGCTCTGTTAAATTCTCGCACTCAATACAGGTATTGTTAATTGAACATTCATTATCTCTCCATTTAGAGCAAACATTACGAGGGTCTACCGACGATTTCGGCAGCCTAACCTTACAATCTTCCCTATTACAAACCCTAAACATAGGTGAAGCCTTAGCGTCAGACATTGTGAAAGAACAATCCAAATCAAAGTCGAAAAACAGTCCACAATAAGCGTATGCCAAGCCAGAGAAAAAACAGAATACGTCACCAAAAAACCAATCCAAATTCTCGGCAAACGAGTAGAAATCCAAAATGGAGGAACGAACAACAGATGTTGTCCGCTCAAGCGACAGAGAAAATCTGTCTTAGAAAACGGGAATGGTTCCGAATCCCGCCACCCAGCGGCGGGAATGGTGGATCACCTGACCTACCTGTCGCGTGTGCCGCGAGTTTTGAAATTCTGTCGGGACGACCGAGTCTATAGCTAAGTATATATCTGCTGGGTAAGTTTTCATGTACAAAAATAATTACTTACACATTTTTAAGGGAATTGTAAGTACATTTTTTCATTTCTATTTGATGGTAAATATAGCTGTAATCTGAATTTGATAATAGGACAGGTCATTATAATTGTAACTGCAACTGACATAAAGCATATGTAATAACTCATAGTCTAATTGAAGGAAATTTATCTGCTAACAGGTGAGGACGTCATACTACAGTATGATGATGCCTGCAGAATTAATTCTTGGAAAGCAATGAAAATTTACCAATTTCCTCATGATTTTCCGATTTGTGGCACAAGACACCATAATTATAGCTTTGCAAAAATGTCAACACAGTTAAAAAGATCACCTTCCTGCTTTGACAACTGAAAGATGACAAACATGGTATAAATGGGGAGGAGCTTAATGATGTCACTCATAGCTAGCCAATCAGGACAAAGTAGTTTTCAATTACGACTTATTTTTTTACTTTTTTTTTTTAATCATTGTCAGTATCAATATCAGGAGTACAAAAAATCTAAACTTTCCTTTAAGTTTGTGAAGCTATATTTATCATCGGGAAACGTAAAAAACAAACAAGTAAAAATCATATTTTGGTTTGTGTTGACAGCTTGATTTTGAGTTTTGTGCATGAATCATGACACCACAGAACTGAGTTCCTGGAGTTATGAAGTATGTAATTGATATCTCTAATAAAAGATTTATACAAATATATATCGTTACGAAGGTCTTGGTTCATTTTATCTGTGCATCTACCATACGCAGCCTAAATACGCAATAATCTTGCTTTTTTTAAAAATAGGTATTGGCTGCATAAGTGAAACGACAGATCACATTAATCTAAATGAAGCATAGACTTATGTAGTCAGTTCCGACGTTAGGGTATTGGTTTATCATAATCCTGCATGTCAAATGTTAATATCATTACTGAGAGATTACTCCTACACATCAATTTCTTATATTTTGAGGCAATGACAGGGCATAGGCCCACATGTCGAATTCTTATATTTTGATGCAATGACAAGACATTGGTCTACTCATCCATTTTTTATGTTTTGAGGCAATGAGAGGGCATAGGCCTACTCAAATTTCTTACATATTGAGAAAATGACAGGGCAAATAGTTTTCTACCTGTATCGGTTGGAAATAGAGTAGCTTTTAATTAATAAAGTAGTTTCAACTCCACAACATACAATGTATATGCATAAAGTGGGATGTGCATACGTATCAACAAGAGCACATACAAATAGTACATGCATGGATGGCCATAGTAACTCCAATGCTACTTATACCACAGAGATAAAAGTAAAACTTGTGGTTGTGTAGCTGATGGCATTGAGTAACTATAAAGCTGCTGCAACATTTCTATGAAAATGAAGGTTATGGTAGGAAGGCAGAAGATACTTAACGAAATAAGAAAAATATATGATAGCTGAAAAGTTATGTACGAGATGGTCCAAACCAGTCTGCGAGTAACCCATGAATTACTTGGTTTTGGGGACATTTTTGTAGATTACTCTGTTGGACAAAAGGATACATAAGTCTCTCTCTCTCTCTCCTCTCTCTCTCTCTCTCTCTCTCTCTCTCTCTCTCTCTCTCTGTTGTTAGGAGAATATTCTAGTGTAGACTATATTCATAAAGATCTCGATTACTTTTAAACCCAACAAAAAATGACTAAATTTCAGTTAACAAGAGTAGGCAAATTCTTTACATCAGTACTTTATGATTAGGTCTATATTTATTTTGCTATGTTAAACATACACAAACAAGAATAACCATAAGAACCACAATAAAAAAGCAGAATATAAGATAGACCTATAATTCAAACGTCATAACCCGCGTAAACCGACAAAAAGACAGGACCTTATGGGTCTACGTCATTTTTTGTGATCCTGTTATTTCAAAAGGAGTTAATGTCCATAAGAAAATTCTCAGCAATTCATATCCAATAATGACTTGTACGTATAGCCTATCATACTGTCCCTTTTTGTTAACCAAAAGTATATTCTGGTTTTGTAGAGTGCAGTCACTGCTTGTCATCCCTCCGAATGTAAGAACGATTCCAATGAAATCAATTTTAAGGATTAAAATGTAGACAAATTTCCTTAAATCAACCTGAAATACCATCTGCATAATTGAGAAAGTCCTTGTGTTTGTCATCTGTAATCAGGTGAACCTCATTTATGAAACACAACATTGCAGCAATGAGTAACACTTCTGACTACATTCAGATTTTCCTGTTTTTTCGGAATTTTTATGGAGACGTGTACATTATGATTTTATTTCAGGGGATAATGTAACGTTTCCTTTTGATAATCAGGACAACTTATTTCAGTTTGGCAAAATAAATGAAGATGAAAAGATAGACAGATTAACCAACTTTTTTAAACTTTCCAACCAACCAGCTTCAAGTAATGGTTGTGACATAATTAGTAGTCAGGGCTGAGCAGCAAAGCTAGCTGGACTCTGCTATAGCATATGTGGTGCCTTTGAAGACCTCCTCAGGAGTCCATTTTCACATACATTTGGGTGAGTACCATGATGGACTTCCCCTGGGTTTCAAATTAAGATTATTAGACAAATGGTGCTGCTACAATATCCAATTTGCTTCCAGGGTGCTAAGAGATGGATTTACACTAAATTAATGAGGTTGCACATGAAAATCACTGCTTTACAGCACGAGTTCTTACATAATTTCCATGAAAGCTAGCTTTCTGGAAAAAGGTCCAAGTAAAAACTATCCCAAATAAGCCTATTGATGAAAATTTTGCCATGCATCTCATTAACGAACAAGCACCTAATCATGTTCTAACCTTGATGTAGTGTGCGTGGGGCTCCCTGTCCTCTTCCTTGACCATTATGTTGAGCAAATCCTGGTGGGTAAGGAGGATGAGGATTCATTTTGTGATTATTAACTCCCCCTGGCATTTGGGGAAGAAGAGGATGAGCAAATTCAACTCGCAGACCTTCTAAAACTGCCTGCCGACAACGCTCCACCTTAGCTACCAAATCTATTTCTCCCTCACACACCTGATAATGAAAATATTTAGTAGCAGTTATATAAATAAACTATCAGTAAATGTTTTAATATTTTCAATTATATATTATAAAACCAGCTGTTCACAATTTATCAATACAAGAGTTACTGATAAACTTCAAACATAAGTGAATAATATTCCAACTGTACTGCACTGTATGCCTGCCTAATTGTGAAAAAACTGAAGGCCAAACCTCCATTAAAAAGCAAATAAAAAATTCAAAAGCATATCCTACAAAATCTACAAGCAACCATCCTGTACAGCTAATGTTGAAAACATTGGCTCATAAGATCAGGTTTTAACAGCATGTTTACAAACTATTCAGCTCAAAACATATTAATTATCGTATGAATGATCTCCCATCTAGTCATTTCAAAACTTAGAATACAAAAAAGCCCCAGTTACCTCTAAAAGTGATCTAGCACAATTAGCCCTGATAAGTTTTGCGTGGAAAAGCTTTCCATCAAAATACAACCATGGACAGCACATCAACCATGGGACAGGGGCTCCACAGGCATCGTTTGCGAATAATGCTGTTTCTACCCCCATCATGAAGAGAGCTGCAAGTTGGGCACCTCGACCAGTCACTAAGGGAAGCTGAAAGTAAGGAAAAAAAAATATGGGATCAAATATATACTATTATACAACTATTAGTAGTAGATGGCTATGGGGCAAATCTTCAACCTAATAAAATCTGAGCAACACTGATAAAAAAACAAAATCAAAAGAGCAATGCCTTTTGTAAATTCATAAAAACTTCATAAATATTAACCTAACCTAAATACCTATGTGGGATGTAATACAGCACCGTAACAAATGATGTATGTAATACATTACATACATCAAGACATACCTGCAGTTCTTGTAAATAATGAGCATTGGTGAGATCAGGTGAAAATGCAGTCACGAGAAAGGCATCGAGCTCTTGCTTCCTTAAAACTGGACCAGAGGGACTGCTCATTATATATCTGAAGGCAAACAAAAATACACATTCTGATTTCTCATGGACAGATATTTTACCCAATATGTAATAGCTCTTTAATAAAAATGTGGAATTTCATTTGCCTAATCCTTCATTATGGTCTGCACAGTAGCTCTACACATCTTTAATGTCAGGTTTGATGAACTTACAAGTAAACCTTGGCATAGAAACAGAGAGAGGGAGAAAACAAAGTCGCCTTTTTCAGAAAGTTTTAACAATATAAATTTTCATCTCCACTAATACCGTTTTCCTCTTCTTAGCGGCACTTTCTGACCTCTTTTCCTCCATCTCTTTATTTAACTTATATTCTACCTTAATAAGTTAAAAAAGTAAAAGTTAGTAACATTATTATTGCATAAATGCTACAGCCATAGACAACTGAACAAAAATAACAATTTGTCGAAAATTGTATTTTTCCTAACTATACAAACCTGAAGTCATTTACAATAGGAATGTAACTTGCGGCAGCTGGAACCGGTCGCAAGCTTTGAACAAGGGAGTTCGGTAGTTACCTGCTTGTCCGATAGTCAGTGCACTGCCCGACTGGGAGGTGAAGATCCACTTTGCCTTAGGCCCAGGAAAAAACAGAGTGAGGGGTGGCATGAGGTGGGACTGTGTGTAAAGGACCTCAGGTTTGTATAGTTGGGAAAAATACAATTTTCAACAAATTGTTATTTATTCCGATACAAATACAAACCATCGGTCCTTTACAATAGGAAGACTCACTTCTTGGTGGGTGGAATCTGAGTCTTATGAACAGACTGGTGTTCAGCCAACCTTGGTTCCCTCCCTGGTCGTAAGAGCAGAGGGAGGGATCCTAGCCTCTGCCCAATGATCGGGGTATGTACCGCAGGATCAACGGTCAGACCTCTGGACCCAAGTATTAAGAGGGAGGCAAGCGTACCTCTTAAAACTAGCAAGCAAGAACTTGTTCCTATTGCAAGAGGCAATATGAAGTCATGGGTTGTCTCTTGTTGGCTTCCACTTTCCCCCCCTTGTTGGGGGAAGTGGTGGATAATCGCTCCTATCCCTAATGAAAGGGATAGGATGGGGCTCGGTCGAGTAGCTTACCTGCATCGCCTCCTGTTCCAGCGTAGTGACGACCGTGTCCTGCTGCCCACAGGTATAGGGAGAGAAAAAGATGGGGAAGAGGCCAGTCACATTCTCATTCACCCATCCCTTCATGAAGTCACACAAGGATGCGATGCTGTTCTGTCCGCTCGGGTGCTGGGTAAGCTACAAAACGTGTTGAGCAGCCACCACAGGTCCCAAGGAAAAAGTATCCAAGGACCTGTGGGCTATATCCCAAAGGTAGAAGGAGGTGAAGGTGGTCTGGTTGGACCAGACCCCTGCCTTCAGGACCTGCGCCACGCAGAAGTTCTTGAGGAACGCAAAAGAAGGACCAATACCTCTGACTTCGTGGGCTCTCGGACGAAGGGTACGGATGTCATCACTACCATCAGCTTTGTACACCCTCCTGATCACCTCACACAGCCAGAAAGAGTGTTCTTGGATACTTCTTTCTTGGTCACCCCGGTGCTAATGAAGAGGCGTCGACACTCAGGCCTGAGGTGCCGAGTTCTCTTCAGATAGCGCCGTAGCGCCCTCACAGGACAAAGCAGCATCTCATCCGCATCGTTGTCGGTGAAGTCCATTAGGGAGGGGATTGTGAAAGACTCGAACTAGTTGTCAGGGACCGATGGATTCTGAGTCTTTGCTACAAAGTTTGGTAAGAAATCGAGCGTCACAGATCCCCATCCCCTGGAATGCTTGATGTCGAAGGAAAGGCCATGCAGTCTCCCTACTCTCTTTGCCGATGCCAGGGCCAGCAAGAAGAGGGTCTTGAGGGTCAGATCCCTGTCTGACGACACTCGGAGTGGCTTGAAGGGACTTCAAGTTAGACTCCGAAGGACAAGTCACGTCCCACCCCGGGGGCCTGAGTTCCCTGGGTGGGCAAGACCTCTCGCTCCTCATTAGCAGGGAGATCTCGAACGAATTTGAGATATCCACTCCCCTCAGTTTCAGGACTAGGGCCAGGGCAGCTCTGTAGCCTTTGACTGTGGGGATGGAGAGGAGCTTCTCTCGGTGAAGAAACATGAGGAAATCCGCTACCTGCTGAAGGGTGGCTCTGAGAGGAGATGGACCCTGTCTACGACATCAACCACAGAAGACGGCCCACTTTCCCTGGTACACAGCTGCAGAGGACTGTCTGATGGACTGGACTGACTGGTGGTACCGTTCCACGTGTGGCTGGACGAGAAGGTTGTGCCAAGGGGGAATCTCTCTCGTTGCTCCTGCAAGAAGAGCCAGCAGGTCCAGATAACAAATGGCCGCCATTTGGGAGCCACCAAGATCATCCGGAGATTCGGGGTGACCAGCACTCGGCTGATCACCTTGCGAATCAGACAGAACGGGGGAAAGGTGTAAATGAAGGGTGGCGAACAGATCCATGACTGGACACCCCCACAGGTTGAACAGCCTTTCCGCCTCGTCTGGGTGTAGGGACCATTCGGTCCCTATCACCTGATCTCGACGGCTGAGCTTGTCTGCTACTACATTCCTCTTGCCTGGAATGTAGTGGGCTGACAGTTCTACTGAGTGAGCCACGGCCCACTCGTGCACCTGCAACATCAACTGGAACAACTGGAGGGACACTAGGTCCCCCTGTTTGTTGACGTATGCCACTACTGTGGTGTTGTCACACATCATCACCACCGAGTGTCCCATCAGACGGTCCTGGAACTCTTGGAGAGCGAAGAACGCTGCCTTGAGCTCCAGGACATTGATGTGAAGGTGCTTGTCGTGATGATCCCACACTCCTGCAGCCAGCAACTCCTCCAGGTGTGCGCCCCACCCCTTGGTTGACGCGTCTGAAAACAGCAACATCTCCGGGGGGGAGTGCGGAGAGGCACTCTTCTTACGAGGTTCCTGTCGTCCAGCCACCAGGCTAGGCCCTGCCTCAACTCCTCCGTGAGGGACACAAGGAAGTACGACGGGTCTCTTGCCTGTGACCAACTCTCCTTCAGTCTCCACTGAAGAGATCGCAGGTGAAGACGCCCGTGAGGGACTAACTTCTCGAGTGACGAAAGGTGGCCGATCACGACTTGCCACTGCTGAGCTGGCTGTTCCTGCCGAGACAGGAACTGGTAGGCTGCCTTCCTGAATCTGCTGATCCGCGAGTCTGCGGGAAAGACTCGTCCTGCTACTGTATCGATCAGCATACCCAGGTACTTCATCCTCTACTTGGGCTCGAGATCTGACTTCACGAAGTTCACCACGATCCTCAGATTGCGGCAGAACTTGAGGAGTTGATCTCTGTCCCGTAGCGCTCGCCAGGACTAACCAGTCGTCGAGATACCTCAAAAGATGTATCCCCGACGAGTGGGCCCAAGCAGACACCATAGTGAACACTCGTGTGAACACCTGTGGGGCGGTTGAGAGACTGAAGCAAAGTGCCCTGAATTGGTACACCGTCCCGTCGAGGATGAAGCGGAGGTACTTCCTGGAGGATTGATGAACAGGTATCTGGAAATACGCGTCCTTCAAGTCCAACGAAAGCATGAAGTTGTTCTCCCTGATGGAGTCGAGCATGGAGCGTGCTGTCTCCATCATGAACCAAGACTGGCGAACGAATCGGTTCAGGGGAGAGAGATCTATCACCGGGCGCCAGCCCCCCGAAGACTTCTCCACCAGGAAAAGACAACTGGAAAAGCCCGGTGACCGATTTCGGACAATCTCCACAGTTCCTTTGCTCAGCATGGCTTGGACTTCCTGCCGAAGAGTTACGTCCTTGGATGTTCCGGGTACGTAGGTCTGAAGGTGGACCAGGTTGGAGGTGAGGGGTGGCTGAGACTCGAAGGGTAGTAGATACCTCTCCCGAAGGACGTCTACTATCCAGGTCTCCGCTCCATAGCGCTGCCATGTTGCCCAATGGCTCGCCAGGCAACCCCCCCTTCCGGCAGCAGGTGAGGGGGAGCACAGTCCCTAGCGTTTCCCACCTCTCTTCGACTTCTTCTTCCCAGCTCCCCCTCGTGAGAAGGAGGGCTGGTTATGGTCGCTCCTAGAAGAAGTCGAAGGCAGAGTCTTTTGCCTGGGCTTCGACGATGCGATTGTCTTGGCGGCAGAGGAAGCGCTAACCAAGCTGTTGGGCTTGGCCGCAGTAGCTCGAGGCTGCCCAGACGCCTTCCAGACTGCCTGGTGTACTAGACAGTCACTGTCATCAGTGCGCCGTCGCTCCACCGCACCGATCTGTTGCGAAGACCCAGAGCCGCCTCATGCCCAGCCGCCCTGGTCACTCGGGTAAGGAATGCGTCCCTACGCCGAAGAACCAGGTTGGCCCACAGGTTTGCCGTCTGGTGGGCTAGGTAGGAGATGGCTCTACCTCCAGACTGGCACAGTCTCCCGAAAGCCGGGTCACCTTCAGGAGTGATATTTCCTGAGGTGGCCGTGACCTTAGACACCGTGAGGGACCACAGGTCTAACCAGGAGACTGCTTGGAATGCCGCCATGGCGGTTGATTCCAAGGCAAGTGCCTCTTGCTGCGAGAACCATAAGTTCTCCGACAGGAGCTGTGCAGACACCCCCGGAGTTAGCCTAGCTAGCTCCGGGTTAACGTGTTTGGGCGACAGAGGGTCCTCCGATGGCACATAGAATCTCCTCTGTCGCAGTAGAGGCGGGGGAAGTAGCTTGGAAGACCTGCCAGACCGTAGCGAACCCTCCTGTCCAGAGACGAGAGAGTCCACCTGGCCCAGCATGCACCGGAAGTCGGGGGCCGAGGCAAGAGCGGCGAACCCGGGCGGTGGTGTTACGACCCTCTCGGAACGCTAGGAAACGGCACCTGCACTGCAGCTGAAGGGATCACCATTGTAATAAGCTGCGTATAAACCAGGTGAGGAGGGGCGGCATACCCTGGGGTCGATACGGTGGTGGTTACCAGACCATGCGGAACTGGAGCAGAGCCACTCACCAGGTGAAGCAACAGCCCCCGAATACTCGGTGTCCCCTGGAGAACCAGCGAGCACCACACCTGGCCGAGGTAGTCACCCACAGCAGTCGCACCTGAGGAGGCAAAAGTCGGGTTAGTAGGAGGGGTTCCCCCTCGCCCGGGGGGGACAAGTCCCACCCAGAGCTAACCGAAGACCCCGAGTACAATTGGATGTCGGGGGACCTCACCCCCTCCTCCACGCTCGACGGATCGGGTGAAGAGAAGGAGCGAAAAACCCCCCCCAAAGGGGAAGGAGCCATACGCGGGAGCTGAGATGGAGGGAGGGAAGAAGACCGCGGGAGCTGAGATGGAGGGAGGGAAGAAGACGTGTCAGTGACCAGGGGAGTAGCCGGAGAACTTTCCGATGACTCCCTGGCAGGCTTATGTCGCTTTTTCCTCCCCTCAAAGCGCGCCCACTGCTCCTCCGACCACAAAACACAAATATCACAGGGCTTGGTGCGAGAACCTTCGTGCCCCCAACACCGAGCATACAATTCATGAGGATCAACCTCCAAGAAGGAGCGGAAGGCCCCACACTTACGGCCCTCCCCACCAGGGCAAATCCTGCGGCTGATGGGGGTGCTGGGGAACTCTCCAGCTCACCAGAATCCATAATAATAGTAATAAAATACAAAAGTACAAGTACTTACAGTATTTTACACAATCACACAAGAATAGCAAACCAAGATTGAAGAAACAAAGCATACGACAAAAGGTGGGCAGAGAGAAGTGGAGAACACGTCTGTCACCCAGCACTGCCGAAAGCAAAGTGGATCTTCACCTCCCAGTCGCGTGGTGCACGGACTATCGGACAAGCAGTTAACTACTGAACTCACTTGTTCGAAGCTTACGACCGGTTCCAGCTGCCGCAAGTTACATTCCTATTGTAAAGGACCGATGGTTTGTATTCGTATTGGAGCAAACAGTTGTTTTGCTACAACCAAACCCACTGTTTTGCTTGCATTTAAAGTATCGTATGATAGTAAAAATCACTGTAATTATGTTACAAATGACCAATATATTTTTACATTATACCTTTATTCACTAAATTTAAGCGGCAGTTGTAGCTGATAACTATAAATCATAGTGCATCAGCAACATGGATGAAACTTAACCGTATATAATAGTGGAGAAAAAAGTAATTCAATCACTGTTGTTTTCAAGCCGATAAAAGATAAATACATAAAGTTGTATCATGAAATAGGGTAAAAACAGTGAACGGAATTTGTTAATTTTTTACACAAAAAACATGCTCCAATGCCATCTATTAACAGAAAAAATAACTATATTTCATTACAAGAGTATTTAAGTCATATTTCAACTTAAAAACACTTCATATAACAAAAAATAACCTTGTCCCTTAAAAAATTGAGTTTCTATAGGTTTATTTACGCTAACTAAAAGCAAGATACATAATTGCTCTGAACTGAGTTAAATAAAATTACCTCTGCCCTCAGCTGATTTTTCCAAACCAAAATAATGATCACTTTGTTTATAATACAATAGTAATATGAGACTACATGTACAGTATTACTGGATACAGTGAAGTAAAGTATAACTTTTTAAAAGATCCAAGGAAAAGATGCATATATCCAATCAATTTGTATTTTATGAGGGTCTCACGGAACTTGGGCTAAGCTGCCGATAACCAGGCAATGGTGCTGTAAATCCTACGGTGGGTAAACCCCAACTATGAATATATTGCACAAGCCCCATAAAACTGAAACACTGATAACTGATCCCGCCAATAACCAGGGGCTGACTATAGTACTCCTATCACTAAAACAAAATTGCATCATCAACATCATAGAAGTTAAAGCAAATGCCTTATTAACTCATTACTACTACTATAACAAAGACAATATAAACTAATATATAGTGCTATAATGCATATTTATCCAATACCAGTCACATACCCAAATACTACTGTGATACAAAAACAAGGCAATCTTGCAAGAAACTACTCTCTACAAGCCACTTCCAAATCATATGCTTTCTTTATATACACACAAACTGAAGCTGGTACCACTTATAAAAGTGTACATAACCTCAAACATACATGGAATTGTATGCAGTCAACCGCCGCTATTCGTGGTCTCTCAATTCCCGGACTCACCTATTCATGGATTTCTCTACAGAACATACTTATAGTACTTATAAATATTATTTTTTCAAGGAAATTTCACCCATTTGCAGTTTTTTTCACTGAGAAATATTCACTAATTACTGTATTTTCATATTTCCATGACTAAATGCACATTTTCTGATTAAATTATTAAAATACTCAGGGATAGGCATTTTTATTTTTTTATTTTTTTTTTATTTATTCTTTTGAACTATCAAAATGGGCAGTTCTAAGCATTTTTTGAGGCAGTTTTAAGCATTTTTAAAGGGTTTTTAAGTATTTGCAATTTTAGCTATTCATGGGGGTTGTGGTACACATCCCCTACGAATACCAGGGGCCGAGTGTAAACAGTAATACCTTGATCATTTGATTTCACTGTATCCGAAGCTTGACAATATCCTGACACAATCAAGACACCAGGGACCAAAAATAGACAGATAAGTAGATATACTACTTACAATGACAAACAGAGGAAACCAGAAAAAAAGTTTCCTCAGGGGGGTCAGATGGCTGGGCATCATGGGAGGGCAGCAGTAGTACCACTTTTGACAGGAATAACCATGGCAAGAAGGGGTTGCTGGGGAAGGAGTTTCTTAGGCTGGGAAGGAGGTGGTGAAAATCAGTAGGGAAGTCTTTGACTGTGAAGAGCTTTTTTGTTTTGTTTATGACATTTATACCTGTTCCAGATTTTATTTATTTTATTACAGGATATTACAGTGCTGAACTGTAACTTGTAATCAAACAATCATGCACAATACACAAAAGCTATCAGAAGCATCGACCCCACATAGAAGTGGGAATATGCAAGGAAGAGGACTACTGCAACAACACGCTCACAGATGAGACCATGAAGGTCAATCATTTTTGCATTTCAAGCATGTATTGTTTAACATTTGCATAAGAAGTTATCTAGTACAAAAATGGGATTTTTATCATAAATAACTTTTTGTATATACTTACCAATTAACCCTCTTACGCCGGAGCGGTAAATAAAAAATTGTCTCCCGTGTGCCGGAGGGGTCTCGGAGTGAGCGCAGAAGCGGAAAAAAATTTTTTTTCTTCAAAAAATCACAGCGCACATAGTTTTCAAGATTAAGAGTTCATTTTTGGCTCCCTTTTTTGCCATTGCCTGAAGTTTAGTATGCAACCATCAGAAATAATAAAAATTATCATTATCATATATAAATAATGCGATATATGATAGCGCAACAACGAAATTTCATATATAATTGTATTCAAATCGCGCTGTGCGCAAAACGGTTAAAGGTAACAAATTACTTTTTTTTCGTTGTAATGTAAACTAAATTGCGATCATTTTGGTATATAACACATTGTAAAACGATAAAAGCAACACAGAGAAAATATTATCACAAAATAATGCATGAATTCGTAACGCGCGGACGTAAACAAATATTTTTTTTAAAAATTCACCATAAATCTAAATATTGTCCGAGAGACTTCCAATTTCTTTCAAAATGAAGACAAATGATTGAATATTACTATACTGTAAGAGTATTAGCTTACAATTGCAGTTTTCAACCATATCTGAAGAGTTAAAGTTGACCGAATGTCGAATTTTTTTATATATATATTTTTTATATGCAATTATTTTCAAAATAAGAAAAGCTACAACCTTCAAATATTTTTTGTTTTATTTTACATGAAATTGCGCACATTTTCATATATAAAACTCTATGAAATGCCTAATATGAAACTGAGCAAATATTCCGAGAATGGGACGTACGAATTTCGGAGATTTGTGGCGGAGAATCCGCGCGCGGAGGGAAGGAAAGATTTTTTTTTAAATTCACCATAAATCTAAATATTTTGCTAGAGCCTTCGAATTTGTTTCAAGATGAAGATAAATGACTGAATATTACTAGAACTGTAAGAGTTTTAGCTTACAATTCCGTTTTTTTTTCGCCATTTCGGTAGAGTCAAGTTGACCGAACGTGGTTTTTTTCTATTTATCGTGATTTATATGCAAATATTTCAAAAATGAGAAAAGCTACAACCTTCAATTATTTTTCGTTGTATTGTACATGAAATTGCGCACATTTTCATATATAAAACTTTACGTAACGGCTAATTTAAAATGGTGCAAACATTACCACAATCGCACGTATGATTTTTTCGGAAGAGTTACCACGCGGACGTAAAGAAAATGTTATTTTTTTCATAAATTCACCATAAAACAAAATATTGTGCTAGAGACTTCCAATTTGTTGCAAAATGAAGGTAAATGCTTGAATATTACTAGAATATAAGCGTTTTAGCTTACAATTGCGTTTTTCGACCATTTCAGTAGAGTCAAAGTTGACCGAAGGTTGAAATTTTGGCAATTATCGTTATTTATATGAAAATATTTCAAAACTGATAAAAGCTACAACCATGGGTTGTTTTTAGTTGTATTGTGCATGAAATTGCACACATTTCCATATATAAAACTTTATATAACGGCTAATTTTAAAATGGTGCAAACATTACCACAATCGCATTACCACAATTACATGTATGAGTTACTGCGCGGACGTAAGGAAAAAGTTTTTTCATAAATTCACCATAAATCGAAATATTGTGCTAGAGACTTCCAATTAGTTGCAAAATTAAGGTGAATGATTGAATATTACTAGAATAAAAGCGTTTTAGCTTAAAATTGCGTTTTTCGACCATTTCGTGAGTCAAAGTTCACCGAAGGTTGAAATTTGGCAATTATCGTTATTTATATGAAAATATCTCAGTTAACTGATAAAAAGCTACAATCATGAGTATTTTGTTGTTGTATTCTACATAAAAATGCGCACATTTTCATATATAATACTTCATGTAACGGCTAATTTACAACGGTACAAAAATTATGTCAAAGTGACAAAATAATTTCCGAGATGTGTCACAGATACTTTTTAGTGCGGCAAGAAAGAAATTCGCGCTTGCGCGCCTGCATAACGATTGTAAACAAAACAACACCTTGATCCGTGAACTCCCAGCATCCCCCAAGGCGCGTGATTCAAAAGTTTTAGGCTGGTAGGCCTATAAGTATTTTTCCGCGAATTTTAAAAAAACTTTTGTAAGTCGACATAAAATACGTCCAGTCGGCACACGGGAGACAAAAAATGTCGACGTAAAATACGTCCAGTCGGCGTAAGAGGGTTAAACAGCTACAGTTTCTAACTAATGGCAGCTAAAATTTTAAATCGGTGGTAGCAATTCTTTTGTTTGATGTAGGAACTAGCTACGCCCACTATTGGGGGGAGAGGCGGGTGGGCCTCAAGTCTGTAATACTTGGTAAGTTATATACAAAAAGTTATTTTATTATAAAAATGTCATTTTTGTATATGTAACTTACCAAGTAATTACATAGCTGATTCCCACACTGATATTCTACTCCCAAAATATTAGACAGTGTAATAAATTTGATCCCAGAAAATTTGCCAGCATTTATAAAAATGCTTGCTGTTCCTTACCTTGTAAGAGAGCTGCTGCAGGAAGTTACTGCCTCTGGTTGGCACTCATCTTACTTTGTAGAGGCATGGCAGTATAGCCAAGGGTTGTCTACTACAAGAATGGGAGCTTTAAGCGTAGGAATACTCTAAATGCTAATAAAGCATAAAATTTTGTCACTGCCTTGGTGCAATCACAAAAGTTAAGCATATCATAGTTTTACCAGACCACTAAGCTGATTAACAGCTCTCCTAAGGCTGGCCCGAAGGATTATATATATTTTACGTGGATAGGAACCAATTGGTTACCTAGCAAACGGGACCTACAGTTTATTGTGGAATCTGAACCACATTACTATATCAAAAAATTAATTTCTATCACCAGAAATAAATTCTTCTGATTCCCCGTTGGTCGAGCCGAGAATTGAACTTCGGACCACCTGATTGGTAGTCGAGCGTGAAGACCACTCATCCAATGGAGAACTAGTACCATCACAAAATACAACCAGATAACAAATCAATACCAACACCAAAATGATTTAAAAACACCAACTCCCATCTGTTAAAAAACTATGACTGGAGTGTACCCAGGTACACAGTACCCCCAAACACCCCCTATGACTTCACAGCCTCTAATACGGTGAGGAGATAGGAAGGAAGGTATACTTCTCATGCATCAGCCCCCATTACCATGCCTGCCACTGCCAAAGGGCCTAAGGTACTGCAGTCACTAAATGTTGTTTCCACTTCAAGTAAAACAAAGCAAACACCGATCTGCACCTCCAGTAAGTTGCTTGAATAATGGAAGATAGTGAGAGGTTGTGCTTGAAGGCTCAAGAAGTAGCCATAGCTCTAATATCATGTGCTCTACCCTTAAAAATGGGAAGAAGTTCACCATTTTGAGTATGCGCCTCTCTTATTAAATCCCATAAGGAAAACAAGAGAGCATTTTTTGTTAAAGGCCGAGACTGGGTCTTTGACTGAACACCACAGATTACTAAAGGTTCCTTGTATCTTCTCAGTTTTGTGGAGGTAAAACTTAAGAGCTCTTACTTTGTCATTCATACCTAAGGTATTGCTCATGTTTTTGATACTGAATGAATGAGGCCAGGGTTTTGCCAGTGATTTGTTCTTTGCCAGAAATCCCAAAGTGTAGACGCATGCTGCATTGCCTTGTGTGAAATCTACCCTTTTATAAATCGCTTAAGCCTTAATCGCCAATTGGACGTATTAAACGTTGACGAAATTGTCTGTTGGGTGCCGAATTGACATATGAAACGTTGATGCATAAGTTTTTTTTAAATTTCCGGAAAAATAGTTATAGGCCTACTTGGCGAAAACTTTTGTATCACGCCCCTTGAAGGATGCTGAGAGTTCACGGATCAAGCTGTTGTTTTGTTTACAATCGTTATCGAGGCGCGCAAGCGTGAATTTAATTCTTCTCGCACTAAAAAGCATCAGCGACACATCTCGGAAATTATTTAGTCACTTTGACATAATTTTTGCACCATTTTATATTAGCTCTTACATAGTTTTCTATATGAAAATGTGCATGATTTCATGTAGAATACAAAAAAAAAAGAAAAAAAAGAAACCATGGTTGTAGCTTTTATTAGTTTTGAAATATTTTCATATAAATAACGATAAGTGCCAAAATTTCAACCTTCGGTCAACTTTGACTCTACCGAAATGGTCGAAAACCACAATTGTAAGCTAAAACTCTTATATTCTAGCAATATTCAATCATTTACCTTCATTTTACAACAAATTGGAAGTCTCTAGCACAATATTTCGATTTCTGGTGAATTTATGAAAAAAACTTTTTCCTTATGTCCACGCGGTAACTCTTCCGAAAAAATCAAATTTTTTTGTCCGATTGTCGTAATGTTTGCAGTTTTATATTAGCCGTTACATAAAGTTTTATATATGGAAATCTGCGCAATTTCATGTAGAATATAACAAAAACAACCCATGGTTGTAGCTATTATCAGTTTTGAAATATTTTCATATAAATAACGATGTGCCAAAATATCAACCTTCAGTCAACTTTGACTACCGAAATGGTCGAAAAACGCAATTGTAAGTTAAAACTCTTACATTCTAGTAATATTCACTCATTTACCTTTATTTTGCAACATATTGTAAGTCTCTAGTATAATATTTTGATTTATGGTGAATTTTTGAAAAAAACTTTTTCCTTACGTCAGCGCGGTAACTCTTCCGAAAAAATAAAATTTTTTTGTCCGAAAGTCGTAATGTTTGCACCGTTTTATATTAGCCGTTACATGAAGTTTTATATATGAAAATGTGCGCAGTTTCATGTAGAATGCAACAAAAACAACCCATGGTTGTAGCTTTTATTAGTTTTGAAATATTTTCACATAAATAACGATGTGCCAAAATTTCAACCTTTGGTCAACTTTGACTCTAACGAAATGGTCAAAAACCACAATTGTAAGCTAAAACTCTTACATACTAGTAATATTCAATCATTTACCTTCATTTTGCAACAATTTGGAAGTCTAGCACAATATTTCGATTGATGGTGAATTTATGAAAAATAAAAACTTTTTCCTATGTCCACGCGGTAACTGCCAAAAAAATTAGAAATATTTTCGTCTGATTGTCGTAATGTTTGCACCGATTTATATTAGCCGCTACATAAAGTTTTATGTATGAAAATGTGCGCAATTTCATGTAGAATACAACTAAAAACAACCCATGGTTGTAGCTTTTATCAGTTTTGAAATATTTTCATATAAATAACGATAAGTGCCAAAATTTCAACCTTCGGTCAACTTTGACTCGACCGAAATGGTCGAAAAACGCAATTGTAAGCTAAAACTATTACATTCTAGTAACATTCAATCATTTAACTTTATTTTGCAACAAATTGGAAGTCTCTAGCACAATATTTCCATTTATGGTGAATTTATGAAAAAAAATGATATTTTTATGATAAAATAAAGTTTCACATATACTTACCGAACAGTTACATAGCTTATAGCTTCTTACCTGCGGCAGTCGAAATTCAAATTGTTGGCGCCAGCGGCGTTGCTATCTTAAGTATAGGTGATACAAGACCCGCCCACATCCGGGAACCCTGGGTACTGCTAGCCTTCTACCGTCAATTTTCGTTGAGCCGACACGTCCATCTGTGGGGAGGAGGGTGGGCTTTGATTATGTAACTGTTCGGTAAGTATATGTGAAACTTTATTTTATCATAAAAATATCATTTTCACATAAGTGACTTACCGAACAGTTACATAGCTGACTCCAAACTACCCGGAAGGAGGGTAGATGGACTACATAAAAATGACAGTAAGACCACATTAAACAGCAAATGTTGCAGTACCCTACCTTGTGAGAGAGCAGCTGCAGGAGAATACTGCCTCTGGTTGGCGCTCTCATCACTCGTAGGAGACGTGGCAGTATAGGCCAGGGTCGTTCCTACTTAGTGGGATTTTGTAACCATGGACAAGACCGTTGGTTGACAAAATATTAAAAAACAGATAATGCCCTTGCCCTGGGCTTCAAAAACCAGATAAAAAACAACAGACCATCACCTATACCAAAAATAATGACATACTCAAAAGTAATAAATAAGATCTGGAGGTTCTCCAAAGTACTACGAGCCTCCAGTCTGCCCACGACTCAACAACCTAAAACAAGGTGAGGAGACAGCAGAGGATAGAAAGTTCCCCATTGTTTCCTTTCCCAACACCATGCCCGCTACCGACAAAGGACCCAATTTACAACAACTATAATAGGTAGCCTCTACATTCTTCAGGTAAAACGAGGCGAACACAGATCTCGATCTCCAAAACATAGATTGAAGAATCGAGGAAAGCGAAATATTGTGCTTGAAGCTTAAGGATGTCGCCACTGCACGTATTTCATGTGCTTTCACCTTAAGCACATTTAGAGTCTGATCTTGGACTTGAGAGTGTGACTCCAGTATCAGACTTCTCAAAAAGAACGAAATAGCGTTCTTGGAGAGGGGTTTTGCAGAATTCTTAACCGAACACCAAAGTCGGTCAGAATTACATCTAACGGATTGTGTCCTTGACAGGTAACATTTCAGAGCTCTGACAGGACATAGTAAATATTCTTTGTCCATTGGACCCGCTATATTAGATAATCCCTTAAGTAAAAAAGATTTAGGCCATGGGTTAGAGGGAGATTCGTTCTTTGCTAAAAATTCGTTAACAAAAGAACAAACCGCATTACTATTTTTTAACCCAACCTCTTTGTGGATGGCTTGTAACTCACTCACTCTCCCTGCTGTAGCCAATGCGAAGAGAAAAAGTGTCTTCCTCGTTACATCTCTCAAAGACGCTTCACTAAGTGGCTCGAATCGTGAAGACATCAGAAAAGTTAAAACTACGTCCAAGTTCCAGTCCACACTATCCTTCTTGGATACTTTATTAAATGTATTAAATGATTTAGTTAAATCTCCAATATCCTGGTTAGAGGAGATGTCAAGCCCTCTATGCTTAAACACTGAGGACAGCATAGCTCTGTACCCTTTAATTGTCGATACAGACAAGTTCTTAACTTCTTTAAGGTACAGCAAAAAATCAGCTATTTCTGTCACAGAGGTTTTAGAAGACGAGAAATTATGTCTTCTGCACCACGTCCTAAAGACTCCCCACTTCGATTAGTAAAGCTTGGCAGAAGAGCTTCTTCGACAGTTAGCAATAGCCTCTGCCGCTCTACCAGAAAACCCCTTAACTCTGACGAGTTTCCGGACAGTCTGAACCCTGTCAGTGACAGAGCGGACAAATTCTGATGATACCTGTCGAAGTGGGGCTGTTTGAGTAGCCGAGGATACTGAGGAAGAAGTCTGGGATGGTCTATAACCAACTTGAGAAGGTCTGCGAACCACTCTTTCGCCCTGGGCTAGAATGGTGCTACCAGCGTCATGACACATTTTGATGCGAGAGGAACTTGTTCAACACCTCTCTGATCATTCCAAATGGGGAAAGCCGTAAACGTCTAGACCCGTCCAATCCTGAAGCATTGCGTCGGTCTTCCAAGCAAGAGGATCTGTAACTGGGGAAAAAAAGATCGGAAGTCGATTGTTCCTCGACGTGGCAAACAGATCCACTGCAGGTCTTCCCAAAGTTTCCAAAGTTCCTGACAAACTTTGTCTTGCAATGTCCATTCCGTGGGAAGAACTTGGTTTACTCGACTGAGTTCGTCCGCCAGTACATTTAACTTCCCCTCTACAAACCTCGGAACGAGGGAAATATCCCGATCTACCAGAGAAGGAGATCTTCTGCGACTTTGTAGAGGGAGAATGAATGGGTTCCTCCCTGATTCCTTATATAAGATAGAGCCGTGGTGTTGTCGGAGTATACTGCCACTCTCTTTCCCACGACCAAAGGAGCGAATGCTTGCAGACCGAACCAAATCGCCTTCAACTCCTTCATGTTGATGTGATTCAACCTCTCTTTCTCTGACCATAATCCTGAGATCTTTTTGGTCCCTAGGAGAGCTCCCCAACCTCTGTCCGATGCGTCGGAGTATAATTCTAGGTCTGGGTTCCGTAATGTCAGGGAGAGACCCTCTTGCAATCTTTCCCTCGACATCCACCATCTCAAGTCGTTCTTGATCTCTTCCGACACTGGGAACGAATACGTGTCTGGTTGAGACTTCCGACACCAACTCGCTTTGAGAAAAAACTGAAGAGGTCTCATGTGAAGACGACCCAACTTTACAAATGTCTCTACTGATGATAACGTCCCTAGGAGACTCATCCATTCCAAGGCGGAGGAGGACTGACGGTTCAGGAATTGGCTCACTTTTTTGAGGCAAGATTCTATTCTTTTCGGGGACAGAAAAACCCGAAAAGTCTGAGAGTCCAGAATCATCCCCAAATAGGGGATCTTCTGGGAAGGCACTAATTGAAACTTCTCCAGGTTGATGAGAATTCCCAATTGACTCGCTAATGACAGTGTCTTCCGTAAATCCTTCAAGCACTGTGTCCTCGAACTCGATCTGAGAAGCCAGTCGTCCAGGTAAAATGCTGCATTTATGCCCAACATATGCAGCAATTTCCCCAATGGAGCAAGAACACGAGTAAACACTTGAGGGGCCGTCGAAAGGCCGAAACAAAGGGCTCTGAATTGATACGTCCTCCCTTTGAACACAAATCTCAGGAACTTCTTTGAACTCTGGTGAATCGGCACATGAAAGTAGGCATCCTGCATGTCCAGGGACACCATCCAATCACCTGGGCGAAGTGCAGACATCACAGAACGATTTGTTTCCACATTGAACTTTGTCTTTAGCACATAAAGGTTCAATGCGCTTACATCTAGCACTGGCCTCCAACCTCCCGAGGCTTTGGGAAACTACAAAGAGTCTGTTGTTAGAATCCCTGAGAACTGTCGAGGACTTCCTCTACTGCTCCCTCTTGATGAGTGCATTGACCTCTGCTGCTAAAGCCAAAGCTCTCTCTGATCCTGGAGAATATGTTGTTAAGCTGATTGGTGTATCGGAGAGAGGAGGATCTAGAACAAAAGGAGGAATAGAGTATCCCTCTCGAAGAACTTGCACTACCCATTGCTCTACACCTCTTCGACTCCATTCTTCCCAAAAAAGATGGAGTCTTGCCCCTACTTGCACGTGAAGGAACGGCTTCTCACTTGTCCGAAGGTTTGAAGGGGGGTTTCTTTGAGGACTTGTACTGTGGACGCAAATTTGTCCTGGGTCGTTGCCACTTAGGTTTATTCCCTCGAAAGGGATGCTTCTGAAGAGGAGAAGACTTTGCTCCTGTCGGAGTAGGCTCTTTCGGACGTCTAGAAGACTGAAGAAGGAGATCATTAGTGATTTCTTTCTAAATCCGATAGAATATTTGTTGATGTTTCTTTTTGGTTCAGGGAAAAGGTGAGATTTACAGAGAGGAGCAAACATGAGAGCCGACTTCTGGTTATTAGTGACTCCTTAGACATGAAAGAACACCACCTTTCTCTCTTCTTCGTCACTCCCATTGTGAAAAGGGCTGCTAATTCTCCCGAACCATCTTAACAGCCTTATCCGCACAGGACAGAACTCCTAACCAATCTGTGGCAAAATCTTCTTCTAAAGACTGACAGTCTTCAATCTTGCAAGCTAAAGAGGCAATAGTCCAGTTCAAAACACTAAATACCTCAAATACTTTAAAAATATTCTTCACCAAATGGTCAAGCTCCAAAGAAGAAAACAAAATTTTAGCTGACGAAAAAGCTGCTCTTCGGTGTGAGTCCACTAAACCGGAGAAGTCTCCCTGGGAGGAGGCAGACAATCCCAAAGAAGAAACTTCTCCAGTTGCGTAGAAGCGATACGCTTTACTCTGAAGCTTAGAAGGCGGGAATGCAAACAAAGCCTTACCTGTTTCCCTCTTCTTAGAAAGCCACTCTGTTGACTCCTTAAGGGCCTGCTTCGAAGACTGAGAAAGAACCAGTTTAGGTAGACACGGATACGCTGTCTTCCTATCTTTAACGAACATTGAAGGCGGTGAAGATGGAGAAGCAGGTTCAAAGTACTCTGGATAAGTGGAAAGGAAAAATTTAAGAAGACTCGAATAAGCCGACGAATCCTTGTCATCTTGATCCAAAGCTTCCTCTTCAGACTCCATGGAAGCGGACTCCACGGAAGCGGAGTCGAAATCAGGCTTATGTTGTACCCCAGTGGAGGATTTCAACAAACTCATAAGATCCTGGAAATGCTTCTTAAATGGAGCTAAGGTAGATTCGTCTAACACTGTAGAAGTCGATGGTCTTTCAGTCGAAGAACGATTCTTTCTAACAGGTGAAGTCTCCGCACAACGAGTCGACACAGGAGAACAACCAGTCGAAATTCCTATCGACTCACGGCGAGGGGAGTCGAACGAAGATGAGCGAATACGCTTCTCTGGACAGTAATACGGAGTTGAACGAGGCGACCGAGTCGAAACTGTGACTGAGACTCGCTTGGGAGAGTCGAGCGATCATGAATTATCACGAAGTTTAGTCCGAGATCCATTGCTTCTAGCCGAAAAATGCGACTGCGGAGGAGATTCACTAATTATCACATCCGGAGCAAAACTACACGAAGGTTGAGGACTCCAATGCCTCTTAGACTTCTTAACAGGAGTCGGTGACGAATCACCCCCAAGAATTGCATGTCTTTTTAACGGTCGAGACACCAAATCACTTCGCCTTTTACTCACTGGTGATTGCACTTCCGAATCAGAAGACAGAGGAGAATCACAAACACTAATACCGTTCCACACCTTTTTGGACGACACCCGCGAACCGTGGGCAAACTCCCCCAGACTCCTTCCGACCTCAGGTATGTCTTCTCCCGGTTGCGGGGGAGCGGGACAGTGACCTTCGTCTGGGAGTCGAGGGGGAACGGACAACCGCCTCCTCAGGCGCAACATTAACACTTTGCACTGCACTAGATTTCACTGTACTATCTACGAAAGCTTTAATAGACCTTCCTAACTTCATAACTGATTCAGCTAACACTTCGAACTTTTTATCCATCTTAGACTCAAGCAAGGCAATGGTGTTGGGTTCGGAAACATGGGCAACTTGAACAGGGGTAATCAAAGGAGAAGTAGGAGGACTATTAATTGGAGACATATTCTCTAATAAAGGAGAGGCAAGAGAAGACTTATTTGTCTCCGAAGGAACAGGAGTAGTTTCTAACCTAGTCTTACTACTAGCCCTAAGAGCTGCCTTCCTCTTCCTTTCTTTCTCCATTTTCTCAGCATGCGATCTAACCGCCTTCCATCCCTGTTCATCCAATCCTTGACATTCATCACATGTCACATCCATACCATTGCAATTTTGTCCTCTGCATTTAGTGCACTTAGAGTGCGGATCGTGACAACTTAGCTAATCTTGTTTTGCACCCAGCACTGCAAAACCTTACAGAAGATGAACTAGAATCTCACATAATTAGCAATAATGACGAAAAACAGAATAGAGATAGCTAACTGGCAAGAAAAAACCAAAAACTTGTACATCACCAAACAAAAACCAAAATCCAAAATGGCGACGCAGGAGACTGCAGCGAAAATCTCACAGGCGTTACCCCGTGAGCAGCAGAAACGAAAATTGATGGTAGAAGGCTAGCAGTACCTAGGGTTCCCGGATGTGGGCGGGTCTTGTATCACCTATACTTAAGATAGCAACGGCGCTGGCGACAACAATTTGAATTTCGACTGCCGCAGGTAAGAAGCTATAAGCTATGTAACTGTTCGGTAAGTCACTTATGTGAAAAAAACTTTTTCCTAACGTTCGCGCGGTAACTCTTCCGAAAAAATCAGAAATCTTTTCAACCGATTGTTGTAATGTTTGCACCTTTTTATATTAGCCGTTACATACAGTTTTATATATGAAAATGTGCACAATTTCACGTAGAATACAACAAAATACAACCCATGGTTGAATCTTTTATCAGTTTTGAAATATTTTCATATAAATAACCATAAATAGAAAAAATTCTACCTTTGGTCAACTTTAACTCTACCGAAATGGTGAAAAACTGCAATTGTAACCTACAACACTTACGGCCTAGTAATATTCAATCAATTACCTTCATTTTGCAACAAACGGGAAGTCTCTAGGACAATATTTCGATTTATGGTGAATTTTTGAATTTTTTTTTAAAAAAAATTTTTTTTTTTTTTTATGTCAGCGAGTTACGAATTCATGCATCATATTGTGATAATATTTTCTCTGTGTTGCTTTGATAGTTATAAAATTTGATATATACCAAAATCATGGCAATTTAGAGTACAATACAACGAAAAAATATTTAACTCATTAGCTTTAACCATTTTATTCAGAGCGCGATTTGTATACAATTATATATGAAATTTTTTTCGTACGGTCATATATTTTAATATTTATATATGATAATGATATTTTTTTAGTTTCTGATGGTTGCATACTAAACTTCAGGCAATGACAAAAATGGAGCCAAAAATGAACACTTAATCTTGAAAATTAAGTGTGCTGTGATTTTTTGAAAAAAACTTTTTTCCCGCTTTGGCGCTCACTCGCGAATGCCGCCAGCATACAGGAGACACTTTCGGAAATACCAGCTCAACGATTAAGGGTTAAATCTCACTAAATTAAATTCTTGAAAGACCTGGAACTAAGTGGCTCAAAGGTGGGTCCTGACAGCAATTTCAGAACCACATTGAGGTTCCATGACACTAATTCAGACTTCTTTATACTGTAAGTGTCAAAAGACTTCATGAGATCAGAAATACCTTGGTTATTAGTGAGATCCAGGCCTCTATGTCAGAACACTGAGCTGAGCATTGACCTGTAGCCCTCAATAGTAGATGTGGACAATCCTCTAGAGCTCTCTCAGAAATAGCAAGAAATCTGCTATTTCCGTCACAGACGCTTTAGTAGCTGAGACTTTGTTGCTACTACACCAAGTGCGGAATACTGACAACTTTTGCTGATAGATGTCTGCATCCTGCTATCGAGTCCGCAACTGCTTTCGAAAATCCTTTAGCTCTGAGCAACTTCTTGACAATTTGCAGTTGTGGCTGTTTGAGAAGACTGGTTTTTTCAGGAAGTAGTCTCCGAAAGTTGCTTAGGAGCTATACATTATTAAACCTTTGTTACTCACCTTCTTCATTAGGGCTTTAAACAAAGACCCTAATTAAGCCATAGACAGCACAATAATCTCTAAATAACAGTCAAATTTGAATCTTGACTCTAAATCGGCAATGGCACTGAGGCGTCAAAGAGGGAGTTAGATAAGGGTTGGGGTGTTAACACTGGGTACGGAATAGGAGACATAACAGATACAGAAACAGGTGAGTCAATACATACTACTATCCTGACTAGCAGTCGTCTTGTCATGTCTAAGATTAGCCTGTCTCTTTCTATTACTTTCCTACTTATTTAAATGGGAAGACAAAACTTTCCATTGTTTAGTGTCCCATTCAATACATTCCCCACGCGTTAACAATGGCGAACAAACCTGACTCCTGCCTGAAGTGCAAATTGTGAGTATATCTTACTTTAATGAAGTCAAACTCATGCTACACCCTTTGCTGCAATAGCGAGTTGATGACAAACTGGCATCAGACATCGTCAAATTAGTCCAATCGTGAGGAAAACTTGGTCTTTTAACCAAAATTCCTATCTGAGCAAAAAGCTACCAACATATATACAACAGGTTACTGACAACAAATTCCATATCATCAAGTAGCTGAGGATCAACAACCACTGTTGTCAACTGGCAGAAACAAACTGACAAGTCTTTGCCTAGTTGTTCCTCTTTCCCCTCCCCTGATAGTGTGCGGGGCTAGTTCCTACACTAAAACAAAATAATCGCTACCGCAAATTTTAAATTTCAGCTGTCATTAGTTAGGAACTATGGTTATGTGATTACTTGGTAAGTTATGCATATAAAATTATATATTGTATTAGGGATCACACGGCATTATTACAAGACTGGGTATGATTTCCAAGCGGCATTATAGGGTTTTAGGAAAAGTAGAGGTTAACATCTTACAAAGTTGACAGACATTGTTAAGAGTCTCAAGCTTCCAAAGACCCTTTTTTAAATAAATATATCACAAGTGTAATATACTATGACATATTCTACAATCAAGACCAATATCACCAACAACTTTGCACCAGATGATACAAAATATTGCCTCACTAAACAACATACGTTGAAACAAATAATGCCATACAATTGAGAGGATGTTCATATACATCAAGGGGTAACATCTTCATTACTTGTGAAGTTCCTTAATGTAAGTTGCTAAACATAACATAATATTCATCCTTTGCAAAATAATTTACAACAAATATAGCTTAAACTTATTAGCACAAAACTATCATTTTAAGCATACTGATCTTACCTAAGGACTGTGGCCATGATCAGTAAATGCTGTGGCACATGAGACGTATGAAGCATGAGAGGAGAGTCAGATCTCATGCAACTCAGAAAGGCTCTTAAACGTCGCTTTTTGTCATCTACAACTGACCTGTATGGGGAAAATGGCTTTTTAACCTTGCAGTTATGAACATAAAAAAATCTTGGATATATACATTTCTTACCTGTAAAATACTAAAGCCAAACATTTACCACTAACAATTTTACAAATAGTACAATTAGAATAAAAAATATTGCATCAATTCCTTTGATGTTTCAGACAGGCAGGCACAAGGTGTGCCATGATGACAACTTCAGTCTCTCAAGTTACTTAGTTTAGGCTGCCTTACAGCAAGAGAGCATACCTGAACATGGCTGGCTTAGTCTAAAACAATGAAGAGGCACTCTCTAATGTATATTATGGCAGCCGAGCTAAATAGTATTGTAATGAAAGGAAATTTAAATTGTTATCATTCTTTCATATGTTTTTTCATTAAGAATTGTGGAATATTAATTCTTTCTTGTGACTTGGCCTACAACATTTCTTTTTTTTGGCCTGAAGAATTTTATTCTCGCATTAAAAATTTTAAGCCTATATGTCTAGCATATAGTACAACATTAAAAATAAAACTATTTACTAAATTTTATTTATTATAATCAAAATATAATAAGAAAAAATGTTGAATATCACCCTAAATGTTAGGCTAGGCTTAATGATCCTTGCCTGATCTGTGAAAGGCAGGTAATCCTATACAATATGCAGAATGATTTTGTTTTATAAGTATTTGTGTGGTATGTATTAGATTTTTACAATCAATAATGTGTTCTTTTACAGCCATTACGCAAATATACAACTGATCATTTCGCTGCTGAATCTCCTTCAAATGTCGATTTGAGCTAATTCTGAACCTATATGGTTGAAGACTGAATTACTCACTCCTTCAGAGAAAAATTTTCATACTATCCAGAATGAATTGAACCATAAAACAAAAATAACGTAGTTCCCTTTACAATTAACATCAGTAATGGGTGATATATAATACTGATAGTGAACAAGTAGTCGATAAATAACATTAAAAAATTCCATACAGCAGAACAATATCAACTAATAAACTGTCAATAATGCTTTAAAATATAATTAAAGAACAACAAGATCTAACTAATTAACTGTCAATAATGCTTTAAAATATAATTAAACAACAACAATATCTAAAGATAAGTCAATACTATATTCTGAACAAAATTAAGTAAAAACAATAAATCATGTTGATCCCATATAGTATTCAGTTAAAAGTGAGTTTTCTAGCCAATTTCAGTTTATCAATGCTGCTCACATCCTGATATGTAGTGTAACTCCCAAAAGCACATGTACACGCAACTACATTCACATACTGTTACCATTCATTCTAATGTGACTCTTTACTGTACACCATTCATTAAAAAAAAAAAATTATAATTTCCTTCTCCTACATGTCTAAAAATTTCCTGTTTCAATTTGATGTTTTTGATGGTATTAAAAAAACTGGTATAGTATGTAAGATTTAGAAGTTATCGTGCATCCAAACTGGTCTAGTACTCAACATTTGGTGTTACAGGCATGCAAACCAAATCTCAAGTGGATATGCATTTCACCACCTTTCAGGAGAGAGTAACATTTTATGAAAGGAAGTTATAAACTATATCTTTCACATTTTAAGAAAGGAAGTTATAAATTATATATACTATACAATTCTATCTCATTTGCAAACTTAAAATAAAGTTCTTTCTTTTAACATGAAGAACTTTAAACAGATGACAGTCTGATAGCATCCGAGATGCCACTGCCAAGCTCCCCTCACTTATGTATTTGCATAACAAATTCTTTATACAAATGTTACTCTGTTAACATGGTTGGTAGGACTGTTCATATATAAAAATGATGAAATATTGCATAATGATAAGACAAAATACTGAAAACCTGCATAAAACAAGGAATTTTATGCAGAAATTTAAGTTTCATTTTTACTTGTTTTAACTGATTTTTCTTTTCATATTATAAAAAAATTTCTCAAACTAATTAATATATATGGACTAAAAAATTAACAGGATTTGAACGCTATATTTAGTGAAGTGATGCAATATAAAATATTGTGACTGCACATAAACCTCTTAAAATTCATTAATTACATAAACACAAGTTTCTTCAGATTCTTGCATCCTTGCTGAACAGAATAGCTAAAAAATTCTTAATAAAGGTTTTCTTAAAATCTGTATAACTATTATTAAGTATGTAGACAAGCAATTGGAAGGATATCCTAACGATTAATGGCTACTCCTAAAAGGCTGACATGTATGCTGCCAATAATCTTACTGTACATGGTACTTGTACACCACTTGATTGCAAAAATTTTCTGCTGTATGTACTGATAAAAAAGAATGCTCATCTCCCTTCAATGATTAAGCTTCTGGAAGATAAATGAATGCTATTTAAACACTGCCCCAACAACATACAATACCAAGGGCTACTATGAAATTTGTCTTTCCCATGCTTTATCTTTTACCAATATTCACTATTCTCCAGCCTCTCTTTTAAATCTCAAACTAGGAAGCCTAGGCCTTCCAACTCTCCTGGTGCCCACGGGAACCCAACTGACACTGTCACATATCATGTCTAAGCCATCTCGGTTTTTCCTCCATTACTACCTAATCTACATGAAGAACCTCCGTAATTTCCCTTATAGTATCATTTCTCTTGGTATCCTGCTATCTGACTCTTAATACTCTTCTTGAAGTTTTAATCTTAAACTGATATTGTCTTTTAACTGTCATACCATAGTTCACATCCATATCACAATACAGATTATACTAATATCAGTCTATTTGATTTCCCAATCTTATTCAGCCTATCACTGGTCATACTAGGAAGCCTAGGCCTTCCAACTCTCCTGGTGCCCAAAGGAACCCAACTGACACTGTCACATATCATGTCTAAGCCATCTTGGTTTTTCCTCCATTACTACCTAATCTACATGAAGAACCTCCGTAATTTCCCTTATAGTATCATTTCTCTTGGAATCCTGCTATCTGACTCTTAATACTCTTTTTGAAGTTTTAATCTTAAAATGATATTTTTATTTTAAGATAAATTTTTAAATATACTTACCTGGCAGTTATATACATAGCTATATTCTCTGACGTCATGACGTCACGACAGACTTTTCGAAACTCGCGGCAATCGCCGACCGTCGGTCAGGTGATCGTTACCTGTACGCCCTCTAGATAGTTACCTGGAAACCTCAGATTTTCTCGCCCTCTAGTCTCCTGAGGGGAGGTGGGTGGGTTTCTAATTGTATATAACTGCCAGGTAAGTATATTTAAATATTTATCTTAAAATAAAAATGATATTGTTATGATACAATAAAGTTTTATGCATACTTACCTGGCAGGTATATATATAGCTGTATTTTCTGAAGTCCGACAGAATTTAAAAAACTTCCGACACACGCAGTGTCGGCCAGGTGGTTAGTACCCATTCCCGCCGCTGGGAGGCGGGTATCAGGAACCATTCCCATTTTCTATTCATAATTTTTGTTCTGGTCCACTGTCCCCTGGGGAGGGGAGGTGGGTGGGTACTTGCTATATATTATATCTGCCAGTTAAGTATGAACAAACTTTATTGTATCATAACAATATCATTTTTGCTCATGAAAAACTTACCTGTCAGATATCTATATAGTTGAACCCCACCGTTGGAGGTGGGAAGGGACAGAATAGAAGGATTTTGGGACACAAATGCATGCAGATGATTTACATCTTGGTTGCACCTGTTAGCATAGCCGACTTCGTGATTACTGTCACCCAAGTCTGCTTCTGCTTTACTAGAGTTGCCAGCGAGGTAGAGACCTATAAAGCTGGTGGGCACTCCAGATGATCTGTCAAACAAGGGCGTGACCACAATGTGACTAGACCATATTGACCATACCATGAGGGCTAAGAAGTAAAATAAATATATATATAAATTATATATATCACCACCTGACCAACCTAGCCAAAGTTAATGTGTGTTAACTTAGGCTTCAGAGTTAAGAAGTCGCCGTTGTCAGAGCGACTCCACAACTAAATTAAGAGCTCTTCCTAACCATTTTCTACAGGATAGGATGAGGTGTACTTCTTGCCCACAAGATGTGTCTGCAGACACGTATGGGCCCTAGCGAGCAGCAGATCTCATATGCCATCTTCACATCTCGCAGGGAGTGTGAAGTGAACCCAGAGTTGCTTCGCTAAAACATGGTACTCAGGATGTTGCTGAGTGCCATGCTCTGTTGAAATGCTTCCGAGGCCGCGCCCTCACCTCGTGAGCATTCAGATAAAAAGATTTCAAATCTTTGTGCAAACACAATGAAGGAGCATTTTTTGAAAGAACTCCTTAACCCTAAAACCAGGGTGTACTTCGATATGGGCAAGTCTGGTCTTTTTCGGAACACTGCAGATTGCCCGACTGACTTCGACTTTCTTGATTTTAAGTAGATAAAACTTGAGAGACCTGACAGGGCACAAGACTCTCTCTGGCTCCTGCCCACTAACTTGTGCCATCCTTGCTTCCAAGATCCTGGCCCAAGGACAAAAAGGGTTTTCGATTCTTAGGCCATAACGAAAGGCTTAGAGAGCACACCGCCTTGTGTTCTCTAAAGCCCAAACTTGTGACGATGGCTTAAAATCTACTAACCCTCTTTGTCGTATCTAGGGTGGTTAGAAGAAGGCCTTCCTGATCACATGCAAGAAGTTAACAGGCAGGAGAGGTTCGAATGCTTTGACATCAAGAACTTCAGACTACGTCTAAGTTCCATATTGAAAGCTTCGATCCGGAAATGCACAGTCTGTACTAAGTCAGTGAACGACCAGTTGACCAGTCAGACGAATCAAGGACAGCAAGGCTGTACCCTGAGACCAAAAGGCACTATTCTTAGCTGAAGGATGAGTGTCTGGACTGCCTGGGCGATTCAATCTAAGCAAACCTTGGGGGGGTGTATCAACGCAACCCAACGTCGTCCGCAATCGACTTCGTCAATAAGAAAACTCAGGGCTACTATATGTCGCCTGATCTCGCACGAGTGTCTGACTCCGAGAAAACAGGCGAGACAAAAAGTAGATGGTGAGCTAGAATCGAGATTCCACAGACCTCAATGATCGTGAAGGTCTTTGTTGTTTGACAGATGCAAATCTGTCAAACAACATTCTCTGTTGTCTCGAACTGGCAGAATTTTCAAAACTCTCGGCAACGCCTCAAAACCAACATTCTCTGTTGTCTTCGCACTGGCAGAATTTTCAAAACTCTCGGCAACCGCTAGACCACTGGTAGTTCAGGTGATCTCCCCCACGTTCCCGTGGCGCTGGTACTTGGAACTATTCCCGTTTTCCTCAGAGTTTTCTTTGAACCCTGTCTCCTGAGGGGAGGAGGGTGGGAATTTAATTATATATACCTGCCAGGTAAGTATGCATAAAACTTTATTGTATCATAACAATATCATTTTTATGCATGACTTACCTTGGCGGAGGTATATATATAGCTGATTGACACATTTGGAGGTGGGTCACAGACAGCAACATCGTCATAATTCAAAAATTAACTAATTTTTAAAAATATTTATTAAGTTCCTTACTGCTAAGGTAGCTGACTTCGTAGGTCCTGCCTCTTAGCCTGCTAAACCTTAGTAGCTCTCAACTAGGATGTGACCTGTTTGTTGAGAAAGCTAACAACAAGGGTCTGACAACTGGACGGGACCAATTTGTTGACAGGAAACCCTAGCCCTCTCTTACCAGGGGCATTCATGCTAGGATAAAGTTAGACCACCTGAACCACACACAAAGCTAACGTAACACATTACACTTCACATACTGAAGAGGAAATAACCCTCTCAGACAACCATAAAAAGAACACCACTTAATTAAAATACCTAGCATGTTAGTAATCTATCGTTGCTGGCCGTCGATCGAGACGATTCATACGGACTTTTGCAATCCTGTAACGAACCTCTAGATGATCGTTACATTCTACGCCTGTTGTTATAATAGGCTCTTTCTTGTAAACTCGAACAGGGACCGAGAGAAGATACTTCTTAAGATATGAGAGAGCTGTGGAATATCAGAGTTGAATCTGGAACCAACTGGTTCCCCAAAAAAAAAAAACCTCGTTTCGAGGACTGGAGGGACTACCGAATCGCTTTTACTTCTTTCAGATTAAGATCCAGGACATCTGAAACCCTCTACCCAGATGTCCGGCACCTTCTTTTATCTATCACCTCAGGTGATAGACGCACTGAGAGATGTACAGAATCCTTCCTATGATCTTGAATAATATTTCAGTTTCCCGGTAGTAAAAAACTGTGGTCTGCATTGCAGTCTATTCGGGGAAACAAACTTCTTCAGGAAGGAAATGGTCCCCAGCAAGCTCATCCATTCCCTCCCCGAGTATGCTTACTTTCCCTAATAAGGCTGCGGTTGCCTAAGCAGAGAGCATTATAAAAAAAGTGCAATGTTGCGGTAGACTCGTAGTTCTATACCGTGCGGTAACGAGAACCGAAAGGATTAAGAGATAACTCTGTGAACATAGTAAAGCAAAACGAATGCAAACGTTTATTCATTCACGTAAGAAATCCCCTCAATCGTCCCGGCTAAAGTCCGTGATTGTAGGACAGATAAAACAGTTAGTCAGTCAATCCCGCAGGAGAGACGCAACCGCTAGCACAGAGATAGGTTAGTCAGTCAATCCCGCAGGAGAGAGAGACGTAACCTACCGCGCATGACAGCGCACGATCTGTTACTGGCTCGGATGGACTGGAGGACAGTCAGACACAGCGTGACAGCAGCCGCCAGCAGCTTACGAAAGTCGTCTCTAACTTTATGTCTGGGTTGCCAGCTACCCTATTCTACGAAGAGATCGGTCCGTTATTTATTAAGCAGAAAGACTCTGAAACTGGTATATTTAAGCGCAACCGACAACGCTAAATATATAGATGCGTTTGTGTCGTCAGAACACTACCATACATCAGTAAAAGATAAATCGGAAACTTCCGGAAGGCTGCAGGGAGTAACGATTAAATGTCCTTAAAATAATAGCCAATAGAGCTCTCGGTTTCCCTCCGAAGCGGTAACTACAGCAAGCGTATATGACTTGAACCAACCAGTAGTAAAAATAACGCAAGGCAAAAAATGATATTATCACAATTAAAGTTTTTTGTTTTCATACTTACCTGGCAGACATATATATAGCTGAATTCGAAAATACAGCTACATACATATCTGACAGGCAAGTTTCATGAACAAAACTTAGAGAATCGAAGCAGACAGCTCAAGCTTCTTAAGATACTGGACATAAGCGTTCATTGACGTAGTCTACAAGTCTATTTCTTGCATGAGTCTGCGAATGAGGAATGAGAGCTCTTCCGAACCTTGTCCTTATTCGCTTACGCAATATCAAGTTAATGAGATATTTTGTCAATGAGGGGAGACCCACTTACTTGACAAAACGATAGTATATTGTCAATGGGGGAAAGTCACTGAATTGACAAAACGTAATCCAGGAAGTCGAGCCTTTTATTTTTCGATTCCCGTCTCAAACAAGGAAGGGAAAAAAGAATCCTGTTAAGAGACTGGGCTTACGGTAGGTAGAACGACGATGTTCAATCGGCATGGAAGTCTCGACTAGAAACTAACAAAATCTATCATCTGAAAAACCCTTTCAGATGGTCTAAAAAGCTTTAAATTTATTGGCAGTATGGCAAAGGAAGTCCTGTCTTGCGCTTTCCTGAAGAGCGTCCTTTTGATGAGTGCCTTTGCAAGAATCCTACTGAACGCTGCCGAAAATCCTGACGTTCAGGACGTCGAGCCTTTACATAACCCGTAACTGTCTTATCTCAAAGTCTTGACTGAGGTAGAGAAAACGAGATCTTCCCTTGAGCTTTCCTTAACTCCATCCACCTTTGCGAAAAGCAATATAATATTGACAGAGACCTCTTGAATTCACGAAACCCGAGGTCTTGCTGGGTTTCGAAGAGACGAAGTTCTGTTCACTTTCTTGAGGCTCAAATCTTAAACAAGGGCGTGAAGAGTTCAACAGAAACGTTCTGGTGCGCGCTCGGCGGCCACTGGCGAGGACGCTCGGCGTCCTGGTGCGCGCTCGGCGGCCACTGGCGAGGACGCTCGGCGTCCACTGGTGCGTGCGTCCATCCGAGCGTCCTGTTCAAGCCGATCGTCCAAATAAGCGTGCAGAAAAGCGTCACGCTCCTGACAGGCGTCAAAACAAGCGAGAGAAACTGCCTTCTTTTTCATATTTCTTGGTGGAAAGACGTACACGTGATCAGGCAACTTTCGCCTTCTTACTTCTCACTGAAACACATAACGAGGGAGAGGGGACGTGAAGCGTCCTCTTCTATAAAGCTTCTTAGAGGGCGCGAGTCCTTCCGAGAGCTCCAACCCTTGTGCGGGGAGGACGCCTCGGAGGACGAGAAGCAATCCTTCAGGATTCGTGCATGTGCACGCACTTTGGCAGTCTGGGGATTTTCATCAGAAACTGCCGAAGCACGCCAGATCGGTGGGGTTCCCTGTAACCCTCCTTCGGCTTTCGACATGCCCTCTCCCTTGGTTCTGGGAGTTCGACAGAGGTCTAGACCTAGAGGCGTTCCAAGGCCGATCTGACGCACCCCTCCACTATACAAGGGGCACTGTCACTGCACTTAGCCACTTCACTATGCTCTCTAAAGCAAGCACTTTCGATTCTAAGTTACGAATCGAAATAGTATAAGAGAAAGGGCAATAACCTCTACAGACACTGTTTTAGGGCCCGAAGGCAACATTACAGGGTTAGGCGTAACAAAAACAGAAGTAGAACTCTTCACAACAATGAAGGAGAGCGATCACCTCTCGCAGACATAGTCATAACCCGTAGGCCATACTACAGCGTTAGGCAAAATAAAGTCTACCGGAAGGTTAGCAGTCTCACTACCCTGACTTTCGTAACTGATTAATTGCGTACATACTAAACAAACTTTTTCCTTACGGAATTAGACACGTTTACTGATTAATTGCGTACATACGAATCATACTTTTTCCTTACGGAAATAGACATGTTTACTGATTAATTGCGCCCCCCAAGTGCGGAACTACCGAAGCTTTCGGTAGCCACACCCTATCTTTGCAGACAACACCCTCTGAAACTAGCCTAACTAGATTCAGATATCTTATGCAAAAATGAATCAAATTCAAATCAATTTAAGATAGCGTATGCCTAGCCACAAATCCAAGTAAATAAATTAAAAGACAATTAGGATACTTAGCGGCAAATGAAGTTTCCAAAATCCTAAGCCGGAGGCACTGAAAACAGGTGTTTTCAGTACCGGCGACAGAAAATTTATGAATAGAAAATGGGAATGGTTCCTGATACCCGCCTCCCAGCGGCGGGAATGGGTACTAACCACCTGGCCGACCACTGGGTGTGTCGGAAGTTTTTTAAATTCTGTCGGACTTCAGAAAATACAGCTATATATATACCTGCCAGGTAAGTGTCATGCATAAAAATATCATTTTTAAATACGTTACTGACCTGGCAGTTATATACATAGCTGATTGACACCTTTGGAGGAGGGTCAGAGACAGCAACATCGTTGTAAGGCAACTACTTGATAGGTAACTAAAGATTCTTACCTGCTAAGGAAGCTGACTTTACAAGTACTGCCTCTTTAGTCTGCTCTCCTTAGGAGCTCCAGCTAAGGGATGTGACCTGTGCAGCTGACGAGCTCAAAGGGGTTTGTCGACGGGACGTGATCTCTATGCGACAAAACCACCTATGCCCTTGATATGGGCTTAAACAGGCAATAGACCACCTAACTATCCAATCCTTGCATACAAGAGATTGAAAAAACACACATATACATTAGACTGTTGAAGGTTTCCCCTAACCTTCAACAGACAACCATAAAAAAACATCAAGGGTCTAACATGTAGGATTAGAGGTATCAACTCCTTCACCCAACACCGAGCCAGTGGCTACGAACGGTCCAAGGGTTCTGCAGTCTTCATATACCGTTTCTATTTGTCTCAGATAGAAAGAAGAAAATACAGAGCTTCTCCTCCAGCATGTTGCGTCTAAAATGGCTTTAAGGGACTGATTCTTTCTAAACGCCATTGACGTCGAGACTGCTCGCACTTCATGGGCTTTTACCTTTAAAGCCTTGTAAAGCGTTTCATTGCACTCCGTGTATGCTTCTTGAATCACACTTCTAATAAAGAAGGCTAAGGCATTCTTTGACATAGGCCTTTTGGGATCTTTAACGGAACACCATAAGTTGTCAAAAGTCCCCCTAACGTCCTTGCACCTCTGCAGATAAACCTGTAATGCTCTTACTGGACAAAGAGTCCTTTCACGTTCCTGACCTGCAAAATCTCTAAGGCTGGGAATCATAAAAGACCTAGGCCAAGGATTGGTTGGAGTTTCATTCTTGGCTAAGAAACCTAAAGTGGTTGAATAAACCGCTTTAGATCTACTAATTCCTACCCTTTTGTCCATAGCTTGAATCTCACTTACTCTCCTTGCAGTAGCGAGAGCGACTAGAAAAAGAGTCTTCCTGGTTAAAGTCCTGAACGAGCTCTCCTGGATCTGTTCAAACTTGTCCGACATTAAAAACCTTAGTACTACGTCCAGATTCCATCCTGGTAGTTGTTCACTCTTTTGTTTCGTAGTATCAAAAGATCTAATTAGGTCGCGAAGATCTTGATTTCTAGACAAGTCCAGTCCTCTATGTCTAAAAACTGACGCCAGCATGCTCCTGTATCCCTTAATAGTAGTAGTGGCTAGACCTACTTTAAGTTTTAAGTGAAGAAAGAAGTCTGCGATCTGGCTCACAGATGTGTTGGACGAGGACACCTTCTTCTCCTTACCACCATTTCTTTAAATACCTCCCACTTCGAACTGGGTAGACGTTGATGGTCGAAGCCCTTCTTGATCTGGTGATAGCTTTAGCTGCCTCTTGCGAAAAGCCTCTAGCTCTAAGGAGCTTTTTGACAGTCGAAAGAAAGTTAGCTGAAGAGCGCGGGTATTCCTGTGATACCGTTTGAAGTGGGGCTGTCTGAGCAGATCTGGAAGCAATGGAAGGATTCTTGGAACTTCCACTAGCCACTGCAACAACTCTGCGAACCAGTCTCGCGTCGGCCAGTACGGGGCTATTAGGGTCATTCTGGTTCCTTCGGACTGCGCGAACTTCTTTAATACTTTGTGTATCACTTTGAAGGGAGGGAAGGCGTACAGATCAAGCCCTTCCCAGTTCATGAGGAACGCGTCTACTGCTACCGCTTGTGGATCTGGCACTGGTGAGCAGAACGTCTGCATCCTCGTCTTGTTGGTTGCAAACAAGTCTATGGAAGGTTGCCCATAACCTCCATAGCATTTCGCATACCTCTAACTTGAGAGTCCATTCTGTTGGCAGGACCTGGTTTTTCCGGCTCAAGAGGTCCGCTCTGACATTTAATTCTCCTTGTACAAATCTCGTTTGGAGGACGATATTTCTGTCCTTTGCCCATAGCAACAGATTCTTGGCTGTCTCGTTCAGAGAAAAGGAGTGGGTGCCTCATTGTTTCTTGACATACGCTAGAGCAGTCACGTTGTCCATGCTTATTTCTACTACTTTGCCTGCCACACATTCCTCGAATACCTGAAGAGCTAGAAAAGCTGCCATCAGCTCTTTCTTGTTGATATGCCAATTCTTTTCGGTTTCGCTCCATCTTCCCGAAATCTCCCTGTTCCCCAGTGTCGCTCCCCAGCCTAGGTCGGATACGTCTGAGAACAGTATTAGCTGTGGGTTCACTTGTTGAAGTGAAACTCCTTCTCCCAGCTTCGCTGGATCCAGCTACCACATTAAATCTTTCTTGACCTCTGCTGAAATTGGGAAGGTGTCTGAAAGCCTTTGTTCCTTCCTTTTCCAATTTTTGTTGAGGTAAAATTGCAGAGGTCTGAGGTGCAGTCTTCCCAGTGAGACGAACTGTTCGATCGAGGAAATGGTCCCCAAAAGACTCATCCATTCCCTCGCCGAACATTGTTGTCTCCCCAGGAATTCCTGCACCTGATTCAGGCATCGGTCTTGTCTCTCCTGGGAGGGAGAAGCCCGAAAATCCTGAGAGTTCATCAGAACTCCCAAATAAATGATCGAGCGAGAGGGCTCCAAGTGAGACTTTTCCATGTTCACCACTAGCCCTAGTTCCCGTACTAGGTTCAAGGTTATTTTCATGTCCTCCAGACACTGTTTCTTGGAGTTGGTCCTGAGAAGCCAATCGTCTAGATAAAGAGAAATGCGGATCCCCCCTTCGTGTAGCCATTTGGCTACATTCGCCATAATAGCTGTGAATATTTGTGGCGCCGTGCTGAGCCCGAAGCAAAGAGCCCTGAACTGGAATACTCTTCCTTTGAATAAGAACCTGAGGTACTTCTGAGAGCTCGGGTGGATGGGGGGACATGAAAATATATATAAGCATCCTGAAGGTCTAATGAGACCATCCAATCTCCCGGTCTCAACGCCGATAGCACTGATTGCGTTGTCTCCATCGTGAATTTCGTCTTCACGACAAAGGCGTTTAGGGCACTGACGTCCAGAACGGGTCTCCATCCTCCCGAGCTCTTGGGTACCAAGAACAGTCGATTGTAGAACCCCGGATTCTCTTGGGGTGAACAGATTCTATCGCCTTTTTTAAGGCATCAAAAGCTCTACTTGTTCTTTCAACGCGAATCTCTTGCTGCTGTCCCTGTAATTCGCTGTTAAGTCGAGGGGATCTAAAACTATGGGAGGTTTGGTGTAAAAAGGGATCTTGTAGCCCTCCCTTAGTATCTGAAGGGTCCAGTTGTCTGCCCCTCTGTCCCTCCAGGCTTCCCAGAACAAAGAAAGCCTGGCTCCTATTTGTGTCTGGAGGACTGTCTGATCATGGCCTCCTTTTGGAAGGAAGCTTGCCACCTTTTCTGGAGGGCTTTCTAGAAGTTCCTGACGTCCCTCAGGGCTGTTTTCCTCGAAAAAACTGTTGTGGCTGCTTCTCCTCTCTCGCTCTCTTGGTAGCAAAGAAGGCAAAACCCCACTGGCTGCCTTCAATATTAGGTCCTGTGTGGTCTTCTGAGTCAATAAAGTGGCAATATCTCTAATAATCTCCAGCGGAAAAAGAAATTTAGCAAAGGGGGCAAACAAAAGCTCTGCTCTTTGTACCTGTGTGACCCCTTTAGCTGTAAAGGAGCAGAGGAGGGACCTTTTCTTCACGATACCTGCCGTGAAAATCGCTGCCACTTCATTAGTTCCATCCCGCAATGCCTTGTCCATACAAGACATCACACTCAGAAGGTTAGATATGTCCGGTGAGTCCTTTTCTTCCACTTTCTTGGCAAGAGCACTCAGAGACCAGTCTAGAAAGTTCAGGACCTCAAACACTCTAAACACGCCCTTCAGTAAATGATCGAACTCTTGCATCGACCACATCACCTTCGCCGCTGTTAAAGCGTGTCCACGATTGGCATCGACGATACTGGAGAAGTCTGCCTGAGAGGAGGCAGGTACTCCCAGGCCCAGAACTTCCCCAGTCTCGTACCAAATGCTGGATTTCGAAGCCAATCTTGCAGGAGGAAAAACGAAAGCAGTTTTGCCTCGCTCCTTTTTGTCTCTCATCCAGTCGTTCATCCTCGCAAGCGCTTTCTTGGCCGAAATGGAAAGAACCATCTTAGTAAAGGCAGTCTTATTCTGTGTTCTTCCACAAAGGAACTGAGACAGGGGAGAACGAAGTGCTGCGGGCTTGAAATCTTTTTCAAAAAGCTCTTGAAACAGAAGCATAAGGGTCTTATAGTCGGAAGGAGGAACTTGCTCTTTTGTCTCCCCTTCCGAAACTACCTCCAACATCTCCGAAGGTCTCTCTCTGTCTCGTTCCGCATCGGATGATGTAGTCAAAGCCAAAGCCGGAGCGTCATTGGTCTCGATGCGTTCCTTGGCACCATGAACTACCGAGGCGTCATGCTTAAGAGCGTCGGCGTCATGTCCTCCTCTCTCACGCGCGCTGGCGGCACGCTCTTTGCTCCTACGCGCGCTAGCGTCACGCTCGGAAGCTTCACGTCCGAGTAAAACGGATGCGTCCTGCTTGTCTGCGTTCTTCTTGGCGTTGACGCTTTGCAAAGTCTTCATCACTCCCGGGGTGTCAGACTGACGCTTGGGTTCTTGCAGCTTTTCCATACGTACAGACAGCTGCTGTTGCATGCCTTGCAGCATATTCTTGGCTTCATTGTCCCTCGAGGGAGAGGGTAACTCGTCAGATTCGCCCACACGAACTGCAGCCGGAGGAGTCGATCTCTCTAAGGCTTCCTGAGGACACTCGGTAGGAAGCTTCCTTGGTAAATCCTCCCAGGTCGAAGGTGGAAGAGGAGCGTGCATCGAAAGTGCTGTCTTGCTCTGTTTAGCTGGCGAGGCTTCCGATGATGAAAACCTCTCCGGAGAACTCCAGTGACTGCAGACAGGCAGTTGCTCATCTGATGAGACCTCACAAACACGAGGTAACTTCCTCTTGAGAGGACGAGAGGAAGTAGTGTGTCGCCATCCTCGACGCGGGGAGACGTCATCGGATGACGAACCAAACACACTCGACGCGCCTTTTCTACGGCTGTCTGAAGCAACCTGGGAAGCGTCAGCAGGTTTGCTTGAGGGCACGCCCGACCGGATACTAGAGCCTCTCGCCTCCCTTAGACTTTCGACTTTACGTCTCCCATTGGTGTGCCGGTCGCGCTTGGTTAAGAGGTCTGGGATCTAGGAGGCGCGGACCAGGACCGATCGGACGCACCCTCCACTACACTGGCACTAACACTAAACTTATCACTTACACTGACTTTAGTCCCTGCACTTAAAGCACTTACGACAGTCCAAGTGCGATTGCCCTGCTCAGTAAGAGAGGCAATCTGTTGTCCCATTTTTTTAAGAACCGCTTGAATACCTGCAAAGGTTGAGTCCTTCGCCCCCGACTCGGAGACAGGTTCGGGAGCTGATACTTCTACTAAATTACGTTCAGAAGGAGCAAGGGAGAACTATGGGATTATCTACCACTTCCTGACTCGTTGATGAACGGGAAAGGGAACTCTTAGTTCTTCTAATTCTCTCTCTCTCGAGTTTATGGACATAATTGTCCAACTCCTTCAACTCCTTATCATCCAAAATCAAGCACTCATCACATCTATCCTCAAAAGTGCAAATTCTACCCCTACAATTCACACAAAGTGTGTGGGGATCAAGAGAAGCTTTGGGAATTCTAACCCTACACCCCCCTTTACAGCAGACTCTATAAACAACTCCCGAGTCCGACATTGTTAATTGAGTAATCCAAAAACAAATCCAAAATCAATCCAAGTCAACAACAGCGAAAGCCAATAAAATACTTCACCAAATGATGAAATACTCTAGCGAGTACGAAAGATCTATCGAGGAGCCCACAACGACGAAGTTGCTGGCTCGGGCGACAGAGAAAATCTGAGGTTTCCAGGTTACTATCTAGAGGGCGTACAGGTAACGATCACCTGACCGACGGTCGGCGATTGCCGCGAGTTTCGAAAAGTCTGTCGTGACGTCATGACGTCAGAGAATATAGCTATGTATATAACTGCCAGGTCAGTTACATATTTAAAACTGATATTGTCTTTTAACTGTCATACCATAGTTCACATCCATATCACAATACAGATTATACTAATATCAGTCTATTTGATTTCCCAATCTTATTCAGCCTATCACTGGTCAATTTGCCTGTTTTAATTTTTCAATAAATTCCAACTGTATATATTTTAAAGAATTGACCTCTTCCATATTCTTTCCATCTAGAGTTGTTTCATCCCTTTGTGCTTACACTGTCTCATTCACTTTTTATTTTCTTTAGATTTATCTTTTCATCTAATCTTTAGATAAACAATGCATTTTAACAAGGAAGCTTTGTGAATATGTATTGTTGTGGGTTGCTGAGTAAAACAGAAAAATGTGTATTCTAGATAAAAGTTGTAATGTTTTCCCAAAACAAAGCTTCATATGTATCTCCAATTACTTTTTCATTGAATTTGGTTTAACAAATATATATTTACCCAAACCATAGCCTCTGGACGGTAGGAACTGCCCAGTTGATGGGGGTGGCATCAACAACATCAGCAGTGCGATATGGGTTATTCTTGGTGTACACCCACTCACGTATCTTGATTTCTGGCACTTCTGTTGCTAGACCCTCTGAAATTTTCAAAAAAGTTTGTGCTAAATTTTCCAAATGGCAAGACAGAACAATTCTAAGATGGTTATTACAATTTTGAAATCATCTATATAATATCAGAATAAGTATCACTAAGGCATACAAAAAACAATCCTACTCAGACAAATCAAGTAGACATAACCCCTTGTGTACATTTTAGAAGTACAGCAATATACTAAAATGACTATGACTACCAACGCTAACACCAGTATAAGTAAGCTCTATGGGTCTAATTATGTAGTCACTTTGCAGTTCTTTATAATACATGCAATAAGGCAGCCAAAGTAATTTGTGCCCCCAACCCCCTCAACACAACAGAAGAACAACCATTACCTAATTAATAAAAAAAGCATTATTTAGAAAACTGACCTACTGTATAAGGTAAGGCACACAAATCTTCAAAAGAATGGATGTGTGAAATGTAAATTGCCAGATTATTTAAAAAATTGAGGAATGCTAAACAACACAATATGCGCCAATCTTCAAAGTTTTAACTTTAACATTGCACTTAAATATATGATTAAGAGCTTCAGGCGTGACAGTTTAAAACTTACGTGTCTTTAATGTGATCCATTTATATATATTGACATTCATATTTATGTGAACCAGAAAAACCACCAAAATTTTACATAAAACATTTGCAAAGATTACAGGCATCTGAATTACGTATATAAATTATGTTGTTATAGTTCTGCTTTCTCTACTGTGAGTTGTCAGTGAGTTCTAATACAATTCTTAAACTTACAATGACTTCAATGTTAAGAAACAGATGCATATATCACACTAATGGAAACTTGTAATGATTCTAAATCAATTTGGATCTTATACTGCAAAGAGTATTACCAACCATTATTATGATTAGATAGTTTAGACAAACCAGAGTCAAAATACTTGAATTTCAGCAGCTCTTTTTTAGTGAACTTTGACTGGAGTGTAACTGACTATATGGAGTTAGAATACACAGTAATTATCAGATGACTTAATGAATAACTGTGGATTGTGGAACACTTTACAACTGGAAGGTTTGTGAGCACAATCTTTAGCTTAGCTAAGCAAAGATCTAAAACCATTTTTAAACACTTACAAGAATCAAGACATTTATTTACAAGTGATATCAGTTACTTTTCCTCTTAACATTATAATGTTAAACTAATATTAAAAGAGAGCAATCTGTAGGATCTGCTCTGTTATAACCTCTACACTGGTGGAGAACCTGACACTATAATAGATGAGGTTGTAGGTTATCTACCTTCACAATTATTATCCAACACAAAATGCTTTGAACTCCAGACATACACTAATACTCTGTGCTAAAACTTGAGCCCTTATGCCTTAAAAGGTCCAGCTTTTTTATGCTGCACACATGAATTTATGTTACAACACATTCTACTCACTTTGTCCTTCTTCCTTAGCTTTCCGAGCCATGAATGTGTGGTGGTGAAGATTAAATAATATAGCATACACAAACTGACGGACTGCTCTGAAGAATAGGACTGCGTTGGGAAGTTCTCTTACAGTTTCATCTTCCATACAAACACCAAATTTAACTTCACCCTGGTAAGGGGCACAAGTTTAAATCAGGATGTGTGATTTTAGATTTAAAAAAAAAAATTTAATGTTTAAATAAATGCAACTCCCAAAACAAATGTCCTGTGCTGTAAATAAAATACTTGTCCTTTTGATATCAAACTTCCTATAAACTTTCGCTGAACCAAAAATTGTTCCAAACATCAAAATGGTGTAATGGCCACACAAACTTTGAAATGGACAGTAAAACGTGGACTCCTTTATATGAAGCAGGATGTTTGTGTGTTTTGTGCAATATCTTGGACTGGTCAGCAATGCAAAAATGACCACCTTCCAGAGAAAAAAAGAAATAATTTCCTCAAGCAACACTGAGTAGTCACGTTGAATTACCTATTCTAAGCTTCCCTTTGGGAAACTATCCTAACACTTATATTCTCTTGTTCTTCATCAATGAAAGGCAATATTCAGTTTGTGAGCCTTGTTTGCCTTGTTTCAAGTAATAAATCATTACTTTATGAACCATAATACAGTACTTTTATGTTTACAATTCTCTGTTCAACTTTAAGAAATGTCATTCCTCCAAAGATGCGTGCTCTATTGCAAATAATACATGAAAGCATTTGGGGAGGATTCTTATTCTTCAACCTTAGTATGGTTTTTGCTGCATTTTGAAGGACTACAAATTTGCATTACTTTAGCATTAGCTGATGATAATGATCTTTTTTGTTTCCTCCAACTCTTATCATTCCAATAAATAAGTCCTCGCATGACTTTCAGCTTGGGCAAACCTCTACACTGAATCCAAAATTAATAAACTCAGTGTCTTTGAAAATATGGTAAACTTTGGACCACATAACATATTCTAACTTTAAAATTACAATTCAAAAGGATTAAAAAAAAAAAAAAATGTAAACCAAATTACTGAAATTTGCCATAACATTAAAATATTTACCTGTGTAAGAACTTGATACACCCATGGACACATGAGACCTTTCTGGTGACGTTCTGATGCAGTTCTCATGACCTCATGAGGAACAGGAGGTAAAGGCAATGGATTGGGATCTATCTGAGGACCAGCATCTTGACTGCTATCCACCGGGCTACTTGATTGCTGTGTGGATAAGCACTCCTATTAGCATTCCGAGAAAATGCCAGCTCCAACATTCTGGATGTATATTTGTGAAAGGGCTCAATTTAATTTCTGTCAAAAGTATATATCTTTAAATATCATATAATTCCATGAGAATTATTTATTACGACTAATATGAAGTACCCAAAGGTAGAGTTATTTTTTCTTACTTTACTTAAAACTAAAACCATTACTTCTAGCTCCAAAGGATCTTTCACGAGTTTGTTCAGGCAATCTACTAAAACATGATATTCTCCAGTAACTAAAAAGCCATACCACATATTTTCTTTAAGCTTGCATAATTCTCCGAATATAATTTTTATTTACAAAGCTTCCAACTATTGTTCTGCAATTCTGACATGGGACTTCAATTAACAGTTGCTGTGATGCAAGTGTTTTAATCTGAAGAGCATCTAGACTACTAGTCTTAAACAAAATAATAAAGGAGAAACAATTGCGTGTATCAAGCACTCTCACTAGAATTGATTTAATTCATAAACAATTGTCACTAAAAAACCTGAAAAATGAAGATGACACATAAAATTATGAAGTATTATAATTTAACTTTTCTTTGAAGCTTTTCAATGAAGACGACCAGGGAAACAACTTTTAAGTATCCGCTGTAATAGAAAATCCATGAGTTTCCAAGTTTTGTTTAAAGTCTGATTCTAGGGAATCCACTACCTTTGTAATTTTCAATAATCACTGACACATACGGCTATAATTCCTGACATCTTTGCGGAATTCATTAGTATCAAGACTTTAAACCTTCAACAATTTCTTCCTTTTCCATTAGCTAGTTTAATAAATTGACTCTATAATATTACAGTCAAACCTCAGTTATTAGGGTATTTATCTATACTTCACCAGCTGATAAAGGTGGTTTACCACTCATAAGAAACAATTACTATACACTGCAAAAGAAAAAAAATGGCCACTAGAGCCCAAAACTTGAAAATGCATGAAGAATTTCCTTCATGGAATGATTAGTGTAACCAAACACAGTACATAAAAATGCACAAAAGATTACCAGCCAGTTCACACAACTTTTAAAGTATATGCTAATTGAACTTGATTTCAAGTTGGCAATCTCCTGTTATCTAAGTCATGATTCAATTAAACCTCACATGAAGCTAAGAAAAAAAAAACTATAAAGGGGCCATATAAACACTTCCAATCACTTGCACTATTGCTATGTCCAGATAGACTGCCAAAATATATGCAGCACACCAATAAAAACTGACCTTGGATAACAGTTCTTGTAACATGTTACCTAAAATATGACTGGTCTCCCTTGAAAACAGCACACACAAACAATATGATAAACTTCTACACTATAACCTAAGATTCATGATAAAGTTATGCAAATATCCTCAAAGCATGGACTATTGGGAACAGCTGATGGACTGCGTGCAGTATGTTTAAAATGACATATATAGTGATATGTATATAAACATTTACAATCTGTACAGAGACAAAAGTATATTTCAAAAGAGATCTAAGGCACCATTCTCTACCTCAAAACCAAGACTAAAGGGGGGCACAATGCTTAGGCATTTCAATAATCCCTCCCTAGGGGACATTTATGAGTAAAATAGAAGAGTAAGAATTCAATAGTTTATAAAAATTAACACTGAACGCTACCAAGGACCTAAACATAACAGACAGGAGTAAAAAAAAAAAAAAAAAAAAGAAAAAAAAAAATGCCAATGACCCTACTAAAACTTCAAGCTTATTGAGCTATGACAAGAACAGCAATTTGCTGTAAATTTGAAATCTGCTTTTCAACACCAAACATCAATAACAAAAAAAGATTGTTGTACACTTAAAAAATACATATGGTAACCAACAACTAATAACACCAAGATACAGCAACAAACACACAAACATATCTACTGTGTACATATTTTTCTAATAAATTTTAAAATGTCCCCTATCAATGCTACTCTATTTTCATGTACAGTATGAGTCCCCTTACTTCTCATAGTAAATCGTGGGTGACATCATAACCAAGATTGACTTCCAAAATAAAGCAGAGCCATGAATATCAATATTCATATCACTATTAGCTCCCTCAAACTAGCTCTAGAAATATGAATATCAACACTCACACCACTACAAACACTTTCCAACTAGCCCTAGAAGTAAATCCACACCAACAAACAGGCAAGTTCTTGTATCTCTCAAGTACTTTTTATATCTTGCATGTTGAGCAATGCACATAAGTAGTAGACACATTCATATAACTGATAATCCTTCCCAGAGGCAAATGCTAATTTAATCAAGGTTTGACTGCAGTGGTAATAATGAACAGTGGTAGTAACAACAGTAGTATCTGATGCCAGTAATTCTTATAAGACAAATAACCATTAAAATGTAGTAAACAGTCAAAAAATAGATAAAGGAAGATATTGCTAACTACAAGATTGGAAAACGATAGTCCTAAGTGCTGAAACAAAACAACATTATAGGAGTGGAGAATGCTTTCCACCATATTTATTTTCAAAAATCAAAAGAAGGCAAAGTGGTGCAGGCGTTTGCTTAAAAACTGTGTGACTCAGACAAGAGGCCTAGATGGCAAACTGAACATTAAACAGACAGAATGACAGATTTCCTTATGCTAGCCAATAAAAGGTAGTGATGACTTAAGAACACAGTAACAATAAAAACAGTATCAAAAGAAATCACAATCCAGTGATTTTGCAAGAACAGTACTGTACTGCTATTTGATTGAAAACACAGAAAACATAAAAGTACAGTAATGAAGATCTTCATCAAACATTCCGAATTATACACCAATGAATGCCTACCTCAGGTTAAGCCTGACTGAGATGGTTTCCTTTTGGTTTTATCTTTTTAAAGCAAATGAAAATTTGTATTCTATATGGCTGCTCAAGCACACCAGACGCTTCCAAGCACACTAATTTCACTTGCTAACTCACTTTCCAAGATGAATGTCTTGCACAAATCCTCACAGGAGGAACACTTACCTCAACAACAACAATAGAAAAAACGCAATGAACATAATCTGAAAGTAAAATAAAAGGCAACAAAATTATAAACATAAAAAATCACACACAAAATTTGGCAAGATCAAGAGCAAAGTGATTGTTGCCAAAGGCAGGATTTCTATAGGAATCAAGAGCAATTACTTGAATATTAAACTAAGACAATTTCTGTTGAACACTTAAAATGCAATAAAAACCACATAAAAATAAACATGCTATCTCTTGGCATCAATGACTTGGAAAGATGATATCAGATAACTCAAAATTATTTAATTAATTAAACATGCTATCTGCTAAGCATCGACAGTCACCAAAGGCAACAGTTATGACCAAGACTGTTCTCTGTTCCTATGAAGATCTTGCCTCAATGAGATTAAGCTAACATTAAGAGACTAATGAAAAAGAATATCATAGACTAACAAAGAGTGCACTCAGCAGAAACACCTGACAGCAAAAAAATTAGAAAACAAAAAGTAAACATTTAGGGATACAAACTATTAAAACTGCATACCACCAAACTCTTCTAAAATGTCTCTTCTTTGTCTTTTAAAAAACATTATTGTAAGTGACTTGACTTCTCTACAAAATATCTACAAAAAAGTTGAGACAAATCTTGAACTTAATGATGAATAAAGTATTATTGTTTAAAACACTAACTAAATTGGGACTACTGACAAGACTTGAGCAATAATCAAACCCAAAGGAGCAAGATGGAAAAACAAAACATGTAATGGGGTAATAGAAATTTATCATGCTTATTTGGTTCTGACAAAAGGGATTACACAAACATAACCATGGAATGATACCATGATTTTACATGGAAAAATAAGTTCAAAGCCTTTAGCCTGAAACATTAGAAATCTCCACTATAATTGATTTCAATAATGTGAATAAAGCTTCATATGATTTTAGCCATTAACACAACTCAATGCTCTTAAGAGTCATCAGTTGCAGCACTATTACCTCAGAGACATGGATCATTACATTAACAGATTTTAGTCTGGACATTACATTTGCAACCAATACATGTAACTTGACCAGACCACTGACTTGAATCTTTTCAACCATCGTACAATTTGCTGGAAGGATTTGTCCTTCATGAGAAGACTAAATTTTTTCATGGGGTTTGCCTGCAGCCTGCCATTCATTCTTGTTTGAAATGGCAAAATCTTATATCTACACTAATAATTTTGAAAGCAACAGGTACCAAATGAATGTGGTCAAATGAAATCTTATGAATATAGAGGGAAACATTATGTGCCACTATAGAATACAAAAGCTTTGTGTCTGCCAAGCTGAATTCTGAACTGTTAATATTCCCATCTATTTTTGAAAGATTGTCTCATATGAGAGAACTTCATATAAAAATTTTCCTTAATAAAAACACACCAGGGATGATGTCATAACAGATTTGTGATAATAAACACCATTCTTACATCTGAAGACAATGTAAAAAACACTTTCACCAGCAATGCAAAATGCAGCAACATTGTTGAATAAGCCAACATCACATTCACACCGTTTTCTCACAAATTAAGTACCTCTTCAATGTATTAAGAACCAGCTATTTACAGATTTAAGTGCTTTTCAGTACAAAGAAAATTTAGTTGAAATCTTGAAAAGGTTATGTTCCTTTTCAAGATTTCAACTAAATTTTCTTTGTACTGAAAAGCACTTAAATCTGTAAATAGCTGGTTTTTATCACAGGCCATTTTCCCTGGAACACACTTGTGTACTGTATCAGGAATAAATGCCTGAGAAATTCATAATAAAAAAAATGGATTTTGATGATATACAATTTCTCTATAAGTAAATGTATTTCTGAGAGATAAAAATGAAAAATAATAAATTTCTGAGAGATAAAAATGAAAGATAATTTTTAATTCATAAATTTTTTTATCCAGCTATGGCAGGCGTTTTAAACATGAAAAACAGTTAACAAGAACTAGTACCCTAAAGTGACATATTAGAGTGAAATTAAATTGAGAGAGTTCTTGAAGAATGTAAATGTTTCAGATATTGATATAAAGGCTAACTGCAGAAAAATAAATATATGTTTTTATTCTTTTAATTATAATCAACATTTATAAATAATATGCAATAGTGTCACTGTTTCTGAAAAGGCATATGAATAAACTATACTAAACATGCACACAACTTATCTTTCTCTTCCTCTCTCCCCAGCATAAAATCAATACATACTTGTCCAAATATATCTGATGATTTACTGCACAGTAACTGGTATGAATATGAGAATTTTATAAACCTTAGTTTTTTGTACATATCCATCAATCACATAACTGCAATTTGCAAAGGAGTCATTTATATAAATGACAATGTTATGAAAAAATTACCATTCAAAAGGCAATATACCATACTTTTGCATGGTCCAAATATGTAAGTTTTCTACTAAATTTTGAGTAATTTTTTAAAATACAAATTAAAAACCATTGTTACCAGTTAACTATGAATACTTGTTTGAAATTTCAGGTATCTTCCTTTTCTAAATATACTCAGAGAAGTGCATATCAGCTACATATCCTAAAAAGAAAATTCATGTAGAGCAATGTAAAGAAAATATTGATATTCATGAACATGGTCTCAGAAAGACAGCACATCTGGGGCAAATTTTTTATTTCTTTTAAATAAAATATAAATATGGCCGAAAATTATGAGTAGGAGAAAAAGTAGTACTACTATATATGCTTGCAGCATCAAGTACATATGACCTACTTCACATGGTAATCATGATGTGGATATGCACATATCAGTTGCCACTCTGTTCATTCACATTGTTCAAGATTTTAAGCCAGAACCAAGGAAAGTAAGGTCTTTTTACCAGTTTCAGTCACCCTTGTCTATATGCAAGTTGCCCCTTTGAACTGTAAGCCTCCATTCTCTAGAAAAGCTATCTCTTCTCCCATTGGTTGTCGGAATTACCCCCCCCAGGGAATGGGGGCGTGGCCTACCAGGAGAAAATTTTAAAAGGAAAAGAAGCCAGCGGCTCATCCTCAGAAGAAACCTAGACCTAAGAGAGGTCAGAAGCTCCCTGCCTCGCCCTGCAGACGCTGCTTCTTCCCCGTTTTCCTCTGGGAAATTCCCAAGTATTTTTATAAGTCCATAGTGCACAGAAACATCAAGGAGAGGATGACGTCCAAGCCCAGGTGTTCATGCCCAGGATTTCCAGGTACTGTGAGAGTAAATTCCAGTTCAGCCAGGGAATTGTTTTATCTTTGTCTGTATTTCATTTCCATTTTTCCAAGGTGACTGCCCCCCTCCTTTGTTTAGTTTCTCATTTCCTCCATCTTGGTTCAATTCTGTGATTACTCCCCTTGTGATACTAGTGAACATCCCTTAGTCAATTCAAGCAACGAAATAGTTCTCTGTGTAAATTCCCAGTCATTTCATCCCCTTCTGAGTGGCCTGTAAACTTTTGATTGAAAGAAAGTAGTGTAACTTTCGCCCTGTGTGCGCCCCCCACCTTATGCAAGTGTCCCATCTCTTTGCAGACAAACACCGTGCCTGATTGTGGTAGAAATTGGAAACCCCTGGAGCAAGCCTTGCATTTTCAATCCGTTTGCGGAAATTTCTGAATGCCGTGTCTGGTTGCCCCAGCCACGTGCTTCCGATGGATCGACCAATCGACCCCCCTTATTATTCTCCTGGACCTCTGTAAATAAATGTAAATGCAGTGCATTTAAAACTGAAGTCCAGCTTTTATGTAAATTCCTCCTTCCTCAGTAATATCGGCCTTCTGCCCTAGTAGTTTTTTTCTTTCGTTCTGATCTCTCGTCCTCCATTCAAGGCCATTTTTCTAGTGTTAATTACATTTTCTAGGAGTGAACGAGCAGTTCAGAATAACATATATATATGGCAAACAAGTTTAAATACCCTGACGAGAGATTTTTTAATATCTACTTTTAGTACTTTCTTGATGAATAATTTTTAAAATTACTTTCTCCAAATCCAATCCTAAAAATTTGAGTCAAGTAAATTACATGGCCACCAGACAATTATAGCCACTAGTTCTTGTGAATAACAACTAAACTACATATCTTTTAACTGTATACTGTATATCTAGACTTATTTCTTCACAAACCTATTACCTTTAATCATTACTTGTGCACCTTAATGCATGTCCATTCTTCAATCCTATGAAAAGGGAAAAAAAACTTCACCAATTCTAGCAAGCCTGTGGGGGATACTATCTCATCACTACTGTAGGTTCCAAGATGTGTAGGGGTTACCCAAAATTATTTCAAAAAGATTTTTGAGGGAAGCAGCAGCAGCAACTGTCCCTACTTTTTAAAAAAGATCCACAACTAATCTCTATCAGGGGGAAATGGCTAGGTTTGTCTCTTGGTCTTGCAAACAGAACTAATCTCTATCAGGGGGAAATGGCTAGGTTTGTCTCTTGGTCTTGCAAACAAAGTCCCTGCACTCAATGCCATATTTCTTTAATTGCAGATTCTCTCTGCACACTATTACTCAGAACAGCTTGGCCCTCAATGTTGTTCTGCTTACCAACAGCATGGATGTTGGAGAAGATCAAGATATTTTGAACCTGATCTAACAACTCAGCAAGTTCTACTTTGCCATTTTGCTGTTATGGAAGCATTCTGCACTGCTTTCGCTGCTGCTCTGGTTACTTATTCCCTGTCCATCTACTCAGGCAGGAGAGCCAAAACTAACTTGAGCACTTCCATTCTCCAAACACCAGCAACAGATAAAGAGCCTGCATCGTCATGGAAAAACACTTTTCCTGTCCTTCCCAGAATATTGAGTAGTTTTGCTTCTCTACATTGTCTTGGTTCCTTTGGTTCTTTTCTGCAACTGCTAATCAGACTCCAGCCATGCTCCTACCACCAGAGCTTCCAAACCCTACAGTTGACAATGTGCCTTCCAACCACTCTCCTGGTTGAGCATGTATCTGCCAACAGCCAACAGCCAACCTACAGCCACCTGTCAGCCTCACTCTTGTTGCCAATCCCATTCCCACCATGACCCTCCATTGATAAAACTCATTACTCCAGTAGTGCAGCAGCTAGGACTTATGCAAACAGTTGTGCCTTTATTTCAGTTAATATCAATGTTGACTGCCACAACCCACACGACAATTTCTATGACCTACTTAATCCTTTCTTGAGACCTACTTAATCCTTTCTTGAGGTAAGGACCTCAAATCTACATTTAAGAAATTCTTGTGAGGCCAATGAAGGATCCTCTTCAATACAGCTCAGGAAACCCATGTTAAGCAGGCCAGGCTTAATATAATTTTGAAAGATTGATTCTGGTATAAGATATGGAGGACAAAGTCTACAAAATTTCCATGAACTCAATACCGATTCTTTATATGAAACCACTGACTAGGTCTACACGTTTTTTAACCATTACAAACTCCAGAAACTGTTGCAAGTGGTATATGCTGCTAACCATGATGGGAACAGAAGTCAAAAGCCTTCATTAAATTTGACCCTACGATTGCCATTGCAACTACATCCTAATAGGTGCACATGACTGGTTAAAGACAAAGGACCTTCTAAATACTACAACCCATTGGTTTGCAGTCTCATAGGCCAACTAACAAGAGTTCACAATGATTCTCAGTGTTGTCAGGATTTTCATACCTAGGAGTACAAATCCATAGTTCATTGATCACCTGAAACCCTATTTGCCTCAGATTGCTTCAACCCTAGGATGGGGTACTCAGCTGTCAAAACTTTCAGGACGTAGGGACTTGGTCATAAAAGGACATTAAGCAGTCTTCCTAGGTCTAATTTTTCTCTAACCATATCTTTGACAAAACAGTGTAATATTAGACTACAGACAGTCCACGGTTAATGACAGGGGGTTCTGTTCCTGGCCAAGTGCCGATAACCAAAAATCATTGTTAACTAAACATCACAATAATTATGGTAATAAATGGGGTTTAAAATGCCATGAGCGCCAACTGGTGCCAATAAATCGCTTACTGACACCAATAAACTGCCTACCAATGCCAACAAACTGCTTACCAATGCCGATAATCCACCTACTACTTCCAATACACTGCTTACCGCCGCTGAAAATCACCTACCAGCCCTAAAAATCTGGTTAACAAAGTCGTTGGCCAAGCATCATTAAACTGAAACACTATTAACTGATGCTGCCAATAAGAGGGGACTGCCTTTACTTGACAACAATCATTGAAGAATGAGAGTAAAAACCTGTCATCTAAGAGAAGTACTCATCATTCATCAGGAAAAAAGAAACTCTTACATTGATTTAAATAAAAGCCCCAGAGATATACATCACCCTAGCAGACTCCCTCAGGTGGAGGAAGATGGTATTCATAGCAGAATGTCAATTCACCAAGAAGTACACAAAGCGATGTGGCACCTGTGGGGTACCCCACTGAGAGGCAAATCTTTATGAAAGAAACCTCAACAAGACTACGTACTGCTCATTAGCCAAAGATCCAGTAGTCTGGAAGATCTACTGGAGGTCTACATCATTCCTCCTCACACTAATAAGGACAAATCTGCACAAAAGATTTGGAATTAAAATCACCTAGCAATGATCTTGTTTATTCCATTCTGGCCACAGTAGGAATGATTCCTGGATCTATTCCTTATGATACACATCTCTAGGAAACAGCCCAGAAGGGAGAAGCTTCTAAAACACTATAAGCTCAGAGTTTTCCCCAATTCTTGGTAATTCTAAATCTACGCGCCTCACGATTATCAAGCAAATTCTTGTTTGTAAATAAGAGATTTTCAACAAAAGAGGTCAAAATCGCGTTGAGGTCTAATAAACCTCCATCAACCATGGTCAAAATTATCTTGAGGTCTAATAAACCTCTATCAACCATAAAGCAGAGTTTTCTATGTTGTGGAAGGATCTTCACACAATCAAGACTTTTGTTTCAGTCATGATTCATTTTCCTTTCCTCTTACAATGTCAAAAAAGGTTTAAAAGGTCTGCAGGGACTCAACATTTCTAATTCTACGGAGTTCAAGAGAGACCTGCTTTTCAAAAAGGAAGTACCTACTAGATTGGTCATGCCACAAAATTTGAATCTCTACTTAGTAAAGGTGTAATAATGTGCCTGACAAAGCTTTAATAATGCTTCAACATAAACCTTCAAAGCAAGCCTTTCTATTATATCATCTAATGAAAACAAGTGTTCCTTCTAGCCTTTGCCTCTTCTATGTGGGCAGACAAGCCCCATCCTTCTGACAAGATTGGCCACTCCAAGAACAGGGAGTCTATTGGCCTAAATTTCACTGCAAACTATGACTAAGACTCAAGTCGTTGGTTCCATTAAGGTGATTTTCCTTCGATTTTATCTGATCTCTTTTCTAGCATGAGCTATCTGTCTGTTTATACCTCCAGCATGAGCTATCTGTCTGTTTATACCTCTATAAGGAGTTAAGAAAGGGCCCTTCATCACAGTTTTGTCTATGTGTCAAGAAACAGGTTATCAAGAATACAATTGCATTCTAAGGGCTTATGATACATATTGAAGAAAGGGGCTTGACCTAAATTTATTATCTCACAAATTAGAGCACCTTCTACATGCCTACGTAAGACACTTCAATATCCACTCCCTTTTATCTACAGGTACTTGGAGGTGCCAAACTATTTTGGCTACTTTTTATTTTCAATCCTCATATTTTTGTACTTATTTTTCTTTGGCCCATTTGCATGACAAGTAAAAGTTTTATCTTACTTCGGGTGTTTTTGGATTAGGGGAATTATCTTTCATCAACATATCCAACTATGGCCCAGAATTTTGCTGTCAGCAACTGCTATCTTTTACAATCATTATATTCTTATATTTTCTCTGATCTGTCAAGATCCACAAATGCAAACCTCTTTATTATTTTCTTGACCAGTTACCCTCATTAAATATGGAAGGCTTGTAATCTTATTCTTATGAAATCACAGCATTACCTTAAAGTTCCTCATTCCTTCTGAGTGTCAGTAGTCAGCTCCCTCTCACCTATGTTCTTATTCTGGTTTTGTTAAAGTAATGCTTGTGATCACACAAAATGTAATTTTCAAAACACTTGACCATTGGGGATCTGAAAAAATCATGTGTGTCTGTGACAACCTATCGGAAGCAGCAGTTTGTCTTCTTTTTATCTTTTCAAGGATTAGTGTGCCTGGCTATTCATCCAGATGCATAAATAATCTATGGTAAAAGTAATTAATTATTAATTAATTAATTAAAAAAAAAAAAAAAAAAAAAAAAAAAAAAAAAAGGTTTCCTTAAAAAACTTAGGATTGAATCAAATTTTCAAATGGACCAAAACAACAGACAATTCACTTCTTCAAGCAAGTGTGTACTATGGACAACAGCAAAGACTAATACTGAATTTGGAACAGAATTAAAAAAAAGCATGGAGACTATTAAACACTTTTACATCTCATGAAATTAAATTTTCTCGTCAAGTGGAATCCCCGATTGTTACTGTACAAGAACTAACATATGGAAACAAAGCTAAAAAAAAATATCAAGAGGTTTACGATGCAGATAATGCCTTAGCAATACTACATAGGAGACTCCAAAAAATTATTCAAAATGAAGAAAAATAATGCAGAAACCTACAGGTAACATTAGCAAACTACCAAAAATACCAAGAACTACAAGGTTTCTACAACAAATCATACTGTTCATTTACATACTACTATATTCATCACTTCATGTAAAAAATTATAAAAATAAAAGATTTATATTGATAGTCAACAATTAAAGCAAGTAACTAAATGTAGTCAGCCTTCCAAACTATTCAAGATATATATGCTATAGCAGAGCTATATCAGTAGTTTTGAGGGTTAAACAAAGTTGATAAAATACCATAATCTATACACCAAGGATCCAATGAAAGCACCCTGAAACTGCCAACCACTAAAGGCATTAGTCTACAAGAGACATATCCATACTCATATCAGCATAATACAGTACTTAATGGATACAAAATGCAAGTTCCATAGAAAGTTGTAGTCTTATAAAAAAAATTCAACATATAAGAAACATAAACATGCTACTGCAGAGAATACTGGTAGCTTCCTCCTTTCCTCTCAAAAATTTCATGATACAAAAAGATCTCTCATTGTTCTCAGACACATTCTACAAAAGGTCCTCATATGGACATTTTACAAATGTAAAATCCTTCTTCCCATTAAAATAACATTCAATATCTTACATCCCATACATGTTCACTATTTACAGCAAGTGACAACCATTATCATTATAACCATGGCAATCTATTCCTAACATCAAATCTCACAAAACTGTCAGTTTGAAAATACTTCACCAATAAGTGGAATACCCAAAAATACTTCACCAATAAGTGGAATACCCAAAAATACTTCACCAATAAGTGGAATACCCATTGTTATGCACTGCTAATCAACACAATTTGTTAAAATCTGCTCTCAGTCATAGGTAATCAGTCAATTTGTCCAAGCAACAGGCTCAACGAAGAAAATTCAATATAAATGAATTATAACCACTTCCTAGTATGACTTCCACTGAAAACATCCAATAGCTTGATGATAGTTTTCAGAGAAACAAGTATGAAGGACTCTACCAAAGACTGCTGCCTAATTTTGTAGCAAGGACAGTCTATAATGGCAAAAATTAACGAAAAAATTATAAGGATATAGCTTAAGAACAAACTAATCATAAAATCCTACTTCTTCACAAATAACAACTACCAGGCAGATAAACAAGATTAATCACCAACCACCCATTCGATGGCTCCATATGGTATTTAAATAAAAATATTTTTACTGTAAAGTACACTACACTCCAAACTTATATTACCAGAATTTCTGTTAAAACAAAATATATCCAATCCCAAAACATGATCAACTTCAAGGTCACTAGAGGAAAATTATAGCATATTTACCATATTTTGGCATCTTGAAGTCCTACTTCTATACAAAACTTAATTCTCACTAATTCCAGATTTTAAAGTGCATCTCCTACTACTTGTATTGCTGGGTGTCAATCTGTTCCCATCATATATTTTTTTTCTGAACATCACTCTGCCCATATCACACTTTTTTTCAGTATTCAGTCAGTATCAATCAGAAATGCTGCATCTACCATCAGTAAAATAAGAGCAATTCCCAAAATATTTAACTCTGTGATCCATATCAAATTGCTATGTCCATAGTAACTGGCCTTGGGATTTCATATTCACAGCTTTACTTTTGTAAAACACAATCAGAATCTTTCTCCCTCTTTCAAAACGACCAACATTATCAATTTCTATGATATGTCTATCTCAGGTCAGCAATAAAATAAATGAGTTCACAACTTGAGGATAAAATTAACCTACTTACACTAAAATTCATTACGGCAACAAAATAGTTCAGATCATAATTCAAGACCTATGTTACAGCAAATACCAATTGAAAATATCAATGTTAAAGGTCTGCTTGTCATAAAGTATGACCGAAATTAACATGACATTTTTAAAATAGAAAGATTTTATATACACTTGACCAAATAATTCCCGAGCTGTATGTTTCAACTTTACGTGGCAGCTCAAAATTCGAAAATCATGGTAGCATTCTTTTGTTTTGGGTGTAGACAGTTTGCGCCGCCCACTACTGGGGAGGAATAGGTGCAACACAGGTGAGGAAGGCAATTCACTTATGTCCATGTAATTATTTGGTAAGTACTCTTATATTAAATCTAGTTTTATTATAAAAATGTCATTTTTATATAAGTAACTTACTTAATAATTACGTAGCTATATCCCACACTGATATGAGGTGGGATACATGGACATATACTACTTAAAAACACTCATAAAAGGATATGAATTTGAAATAGCATCATGAAATGCTTGTTATAACTTTACCTGTTGAGGAAGCTACAGTAAATATATACTGCCTCTGGTTGAAGCTCCTCTCAACTTGTAGTGGCGTGGCAGTAGAGCCTACGGTCGCCTCTACTTTAGTGGGTGCTTTGCAACGTGGGAGTGAACCGCAGGTTGCCAAAGCTAACAATCTAAAATGTATACAGTAGTAGCTTGTACTTCAAACTTAATCCGTTCTAGAAGGCTGTTCGAAGTACGATTTGTTCAAAATATCAAACAAATATCCCCAATGTAAGAACCAGTATAGGGGTCCAGTGTAAGAACCAGTATAAGAATCGGTGTTGGTTCTAACTGGTATTGAAGGATTACAGCTAGGAATAAGCTGCTTTTACAATGTATCCACCTACTGTTAAGAAGAAATATTAAAAAACTCCCCAGGAGCCAGCCTTTCCCTCAACCCTTATTACAACAATGAAGATTCGACAGTCTCCGACGTCAAGTACCTGTTCCAGCTAAGGATAGGCCAAGAAGAATAGTAGCCTAGGCCTATATAGGCTAGTCTGAGTTAATTGTCCTTAAATGTATGGTAGCCTCCGAATGTTAAAGTCAGGACAATTAACAAATCAATACTGTACATATGCAGTATAGTAAATACATGAGTCATAAGAATATCATCATTAAAGATATCTATTCATGACACTGTGACAAACTTAAAATGCTGTGAGATTTTTAATAATAGGCTAACAGTTGAAGTGTTGATAGTTATATCAATAGTTGGCTAGAGTCACAACTAATGACAAACTATTGACACTGTAAACAAAACATTTGTAACCAAATAATGGTAAAATCCATAGGTTATTCAAGTGAATCACTAGTGATGCAACTTTTGATATTGTAAACTAAACAACTAATTAGCAATTACCGTGGATAATTACCATAATTACACGTTAGGATGAGCGAAGTCTTACAAGATTAAAAACTGAAAAGGTCTATAAGCCTAAAGATGAATATTTTCTGGAGAAAATTATAATTTGAAAAAGTTAAACGTATTTTACCGAATACTGTAAGCATTGTCATCGTATGCCATTTGCATTCAATATTGTTTGCATTCTCAAAATCTCGGCCTACTGAGCTATCGATATCTTCATTGCCATTACACTTGGCTGGTGGAAGATATGTAATTTGATACTTTCTTGTAAATTAACAAAGTTGGGTTTAAAAGTAGCACAACACTTGATTGTTTAAGCGTTAAGTGTGATTTCGTTAGTTTTAAACATCAATTTCGCTTGCGCTTTTTTTTCCTTCATTTTATAGTAGACGGCAAATACGTCAGCAATCAGCCGTGTCTCGATTTTGTTGCTTGTCTGTACTACAGGTTTACAATTGCTTCAACCGTAATTTAAAAAATAGAGAGAGAGAGAGAGAGAGAGAGAGAGAGAGAGAGAGAGAGAGAGAGAGAGAGAGAGAGAGAGAGAGAGAGAGAGAGACTGACTCTGTTGCCTGGGTTAGGTTGTTTCACCTACACATCCATTAGCAAAAGTTGATATTTGTGTATTGAGAATAATGTTTATTTTAATAAAACCTTTGTTTTACTGTAACTCATCATATCGCATGTATTATTACTATATTATCGAATTATATTACAAACAGAGCGATCTGACATGCATTCTGATTTTCTTTACATTCTTAAAATATCAGCTGATCTCATTTTACCAATATGATCGTAAGATGCTGAATGGAACTTAATTTACAAAAGAAAGCTGGGTTTAAGAATTGTAGCTACATTATTTATAAATGTAGCACATATATTAAATAAAGTGCTACATGTGTGTTTTTTTTAGGCAATGCTTTTGCCTGCCAAAACATTTTGCAGTCTGCTCATTAGTCATTATTCGTAATTTCCAGTCGTGCTAGACTTACTCGTAATTCATAGTTCCCATTCGTGCTTGACTTCAAGCCTTGTTGTTTACTAAGGGGCAATATTTTCTTGGTAGTATTTTAAATTCAAATTAAAGGGTTTTGTGATATGGACAGCTCCCCAGTTATTCTTATTATATTGGGATTCTTTCCAATTCTAAAGGCATACATTTATGAGGATCTACTTTTAATGGGTATTACAGCGGCTATATAATTTGCGAGAAAAAAAATTTAATATCATAACACGTATTGAAAGACATTTTAGTGATTTTGTATACAGTATTCAGTAGACTGTATGATTTGTTTACGTCTGTTTACGTGTGCTCACGGCCACTAGACAGCGACGTAACTTAGGGAATTTTTCTAAACTTTATAATAACCTGACATAATTTGGCTTATTTTTAGTATTCTACTAATTTGCTGAGTATTAGGCTGGATATTTAATATTTTTCTTATCAGCAACAATAATTATGCCTACCCCTTACAGTACATACTACTTACCTAGCCTAGCCTATGGTGCTCAGTCAACCATTGTATTAAGGCCCAATTGGGTGTACGCAGGGCAGTTATTTTACTACAGTATATATTTAAAAATGAAAAAAGTGCATTGAATGGTA
>NC_087209.1:65168661-65195448 GCF_015104395.2 Macrobrachium nipponense
CCAATAACCTCTCAGCTATTTCTTAGCTATTCAGTACTGAGGTTTTACTTCAATTACAAATGATCTGAATGAAGGCAAATTAAGTAAAATTATGACTAAAATGTACATAATTAAAGTAGCAAATCCTGTCTCAGAAATCTAACAACAGAAATGATAAAATGATAGCTTACAAAGAGGTGACCCCAGAAATGATCTCAAGTGCAAGTATTATTTCTTAACTGTCAGAATCTTACAATGTTAAGGCTACAAAACACATTAGACTTTTACTACTGGTGTCTATTTTCACAACATAGATGTTTGGCACTTGAATGACCTCCCTTGGTAGCAGTACTAATACCCCAATTTAATACTAGTTCTTTTTTAATTAAACGACAAAGTGAGTTTCAAGGGGTTCCAACTATTCGCGGGTTCTAACTATTCATGTGCGTGTGTGTGTGTGTGTGTGGTTCTGGTACGCATCCCCCGCGAATACAGGGGGACCACTGTAGTAATAACAGGTTTGGGGTGGTGGACGGATTGATCCTGTAGATTAAAAATATGAAGCACCATCGATTTTGAAAGAATCAGGTGGGAAAGAGGTACCAATACTTCTACAGCCCATAAATTCACTAATGGCAATTTTTGCACTGGCTAAAATCACGAGTATGGTGTCTCAGGACTTCAGTTCTGCTTCTGATAAAGGAATAAAGTATTAAGTCTCTGTCTCACATGACGACTTTTTGTAAATTTGCTCATAAATATACCAAGGGGTTGCAGTTGGTTTTTGTTCTTGTCTTTTACGATAGTATGTCAGTTGTAAGTGTAATTTTACAAAGAAAAGTGCAAAGAAATATTAGAAAAAACATGTACATATAAAAAAGTTACTGAATCTTCGTTCTCGGTAAAATTATGTAAATATTTTTCAACAAATATGCTAAGAATTTGCTACTGATTTTATTTCTTATCTATTATGATATTGTGTGAGCTATAATTATAATTTTACAAAATAAAATTAATTAGAAAAACATATACGTAAAAGTTGGTAAAATTTACAATTGTCTTGTAAAAGAGGCCCTACAAGGGGCTGTAAATAGCCATTTTCAACTTCTCATGGAAGGTAGGAAACATTTTTTGTAATTTTTTTTCTTCCACCATGTGCATTTGCATATCTTCCTCTTTCAACCGACGTGTTTTTTTCGTAAACTTGCTGACCTAAAAGTCTTGCCAGCATGGGGTGCTGGATATCGATTGATTACCCCACCTCCTAAGAGTTAACAAGTTACCGGCGGCATAAATCGCCAAGTCTCAAAAAAATTTCAAGATTTCAAAAAAATTGTTGAAATTTACACACAACTCTTTTATAGTAGTTCTTCCCCTTCTGTAAATTCCATATAAAAATACATATCTTTTTTGGGAGAACTTGGAGACAAAGTGTCATTGCACATACTCTATAAATTAACTAGGGGATAACTGCTTCTCAGTGCCAAACTATAAATGAGACACTTAATAACTCCTACTATGAAAAGGCTATTTCTAAAGGACTTATGTTGAAACTAAAAAAGCAAAGTAAAAGCCCCTTCCACTCTACCACCTCTATAATCACACCAACAGCTCAGATGTCAACATCATTCTTTTGTAAGAAAAAGGTGTCTGTGAAACAAGCTGTTTAACATAACAATAAACAAATGTGTTCTCTGCACAAAATGGATTCTACTAGACCTGAAGGAACTAGTACTCATTCCTCAAACGTGAAATGCATTCAACTAAAAACTTCTCTGTAATATGCATAGGCAATTTTCCTAAAAACTAGAGTAAAAAAATCCCATGAAGAGCAGTAAGGAAAACCACAGTTTTCTAGGAAATACCTACATTGCAAAAATTATGTATGACTGAAGCCAGACTAAAAAGATGTGACCTGCAAACATATGAACATATGAACAGTGCTACTAGTATACATATGCCATGGAAATCCAGCATTAAATTAATATTATGCTCCATGTAGTGATCTAAAACCAACTACTGATACTAGAACCACCTGACAAATAAACATATACATATATATATAAAATATAAAGAATAGAGAAGAGTAAGAAATATATAGTAAAGATATAATGATAAGAGAAGAAGAGATATAAGATATATATATAATAAATATATGATAAATCAGAATCATATAATAATAGACTAGTTATAAATATATTATTATCTAGATTCTTCTAATATATATAATATTATATATTAAATTATAAATATAATTAGATATAAATAAAAATAATAAAATATAAATAAAAAATTAATGATAGATAAATTATAGATAGATATATATATAGATATATATATATATATAAATGATAGAATTATATTATATATATATATATAATCTATATGGATATAATATATATATATTCTATATATATAATATATATCGATATCGTATGTATTATATATAGATAATAATATAGATTATATATATATATCTATATATATAAAATATATATATATATAAAATATTAATATATAAATATATATATATATATATTATATATATAATATATATATATTATATATATAAAAAAATAATATATAGATTATATATAATATATATATAATATAGAATTCTATATATATATATATATATAGGATCCTATATATATATATATATATATATATATGCATATATATAGATATAATATATATATATATATATATCGATATATCTATATATCATATATATACATATATCCCTATATATATATATATATATAATATATATATGATATAGTCTATATCTAGAGTCTATATCTATATATATATATATTATGTATATAGATAGATGTTATATATACTATGTATATATATATAGATATGATATAGATATATATCTATATAGATATAGATATAGATATAGATATAGATATATATATATATATATATATATATATATATATATATATATCTATATATCTATATATCTATATATATATAGATATATATATATAGATATATATATATATATATATAGTATAGATATAGATATATATGATATATAGATATATATATATATATATAGATATAGTATATAGATATATATAGATATATACTATATATATATATATATATATATATATATATATATAGATATATAGATATATGATATATATATATATATTATATATATATATAGATATATATATATATATATATATTATATATATATATATATATATATATATATATATATATATATATATATATAGATATATATATATATATATATATATATATATATATATACATATTTATTGATGTATATATTCATAGCATACAGTAGCAGGATAGAGAGGACACCAAATTATTGGTACAAATCTGGAAACACATGCTACGTTTTCATCACCAGCATCAAATGAAAAGTTCGGTCTTTAAGTACAGAAATAAACTGCTGGACTATATGCTTAGAAACAGTCATTAGAGGAAATGGAACAGTGTGTCCTGTAATTAATGGTTATATTTTCTCCAGCCAACTAAAACATACCTATACACTAAAGTAATAGGCATCACAGAACACACAAAGCATACTGATGCACCCCTGGACAAACTTTGCATCTAAATATAAGGAACTACATTACTAAGCACATACCAAAGTACTGCACAATGAAACTGTACTACTGCCTGTAACAAACAGAAAAGAAAAACTTCATGTCCCTCATACTCAAGATGTACATGATTTAAAACCAGTTTAGTGAGTTATTTTATTTTTATTTTCTGTATTGTTGAAAGGTGGGTGTTGCTCAGCGTATGGGAAAAGTGTTTGATTTTAGAAAATGAATTAATGTATTCAAGATATGTCGTGAATTCATAGGGAGTGATGTCATAGAAGACAAGAAGGCAGTGGCATGGGGAGAAAAACATACAACAAAACAGAGAGGGAGAGAGGCGGCATCGGCATGGATCTGGTGTATTGGTGGGGTAGGAGAGAGCTCTCTGTCATATAGGAATTTATGGGTTGTAAGTCTTGTTGTGGTGGTGTTCAGTCTCAAGCTGGGTTAAAATGGAACCGAGGAATGTGAACAGGTGGGTAGCTTGAATGATTGTTGTGTGTAGAAAAGATTAGGCTGGGAAAATATTCAAACTGGTAGCATAAGCTTGGTTGATTAAAGATGGTCGAGTCAGATAGTGAACAAGGTGATATAAGATGGAGAAGGGATTGTCCAAAATTTAGCAGGATACAGGACAAGTATAAAGGATGGAGAACACAAGTTGAAGATTGGCTTCTGGTGTGTGGAGAAGAAGTGAAATATCTGGGGATAGAGATAACAATGAGCTTAAAAGGGAAAGGCTGGAAGTAACAGAAGGAATCAATAAAGATGAACTTAAGGGTACAGATGGTTCAAAGATAATCCTATCCAAACTACATTAAGTTTATCTAAAAGACATGCTAGTGGAGAATTACAGTAAAATGAAAAACTATTTTAAAATACGAAGAGAATCTAGTGAAAAGAAGAGAGATTTTTTAATTCAGTAAGAAAAGGCAGAATCAGAGTGTAACAGGTGCGATAAGAATGAAAGACAGAATCAGAGTGTAACAGGTGTGATAAGAATGAAAGACAGAATCAGAGTGTAACAGAGTGTAACAGGATATTAAAGGTTCAATGATGAAGTTACATCTACAGTTTGGTCATGGAAGTGGAGATAAAATATGGAAGCTAACAGAGGAAGCACAATGGAGCGATGGTTGGAGAGAAAAAGAAAAGGAGGAAATAAAAAAGTTACGTACTAGCAGACCTAATTGTAAGTTGTGAGGTATGTAAAAGATACAAAAGAAATAGTAGTGGAAAATGAGGTATTCTATAAAGAGAGAAAATGAAGATGAATGGAGAGGACTGGCTCAGGTAGTAAGAGTATCAGGGTCGAGTTTAACCATGGAGATTCTTAAAGAAAATAACTAGAATACATCTTACTAGGATTCAAAGACTATCACCAGAAACATAAAGAATACCTAAAATAGATAAATTTATCACATATTGTGAACGATAGATACGATCCCCCAAGTGAAGGGAATTAGGTAGGCAGGAAGGAAAGGAGATAATAATGGGCTGAAAAAGGAGTGCAGACACAGAAATGGCTATAGAAAGAGATGTGGTAGAGGAAACAATGGAAGGTGACGGGGAAAGCGAGGTAATAGAAGGTGAGTTAATAGAAGAGATATGCAAATTCAAAAAGGGAAATAAAGTTAAGAGCTATAAACAATGATACAGGACAAGTAGAAGAATGGACTACATTAAGTCTGGCAGGAAAAAGATCAAGGAAATCTTGGGCTGATTCATACAATGTACAAGAGACACAATCAGGTGACAAGGGATGGGTTAACTTAAGGGACTATAGTTGTGTAGAAAAAATTGGTAGAAAAAATTGAAGATAAAGAAGGTGTTGCTAGGATTTGATATTAAAAGTGTAACTGAAGCTAGAGAAAAAATATTAAAAGCATAATTGAAGCTAGAGATAAAGAACAGCAAAGTTGGTGAGAAAACAAGGTACGTAAATGACTTTGGACAAAAAGCTATATCTACAATATGGATAGTAACTGAAAAGGTAAAAGGCAGGGAAAGGATATATGAAGCAAGATTGGTAGCTAGAGGTTTTGAAGAAGAGATGGCTAAATGGGAGAAAGATGCTCCCATGCAATGCTGAAAATTAAAAATTTTGTTTGACATTAATTAAATTGAAAGATTGGAATCGTTATACATTAGATGTAAAAACTGCATACTTACAAGGTGACGAAATACAAAGAGTACATTTAAAGCCACCTAAGAGAGGTGGTTGAACTAGATTAAGGAAATTGAAGAAAACTGTTTATGAGCTCAAGGACGCAGCAAAAACTTGGTATTGAAAGGTGGTTTAAGTAGTGGAGGTGAGAGAAGTAGACTTGAACCTAATATATTATTTTGAATTAAAGACAATAAATTGAATGGTATTTTGTATACACATGTAGATGATTTTTGCTACGGAGGAACTGAAAGATTTTTAAAGGAAACCATTGGGAAATCGACAGGGAAATTGCAAGTAGGGGAGCAAGAAAGTAAAAGCTTCAAGTATATAAGAGTAATAGTAGAGCATAAGGAAAATAGATTTTGTCTTAATCAGTGGCAGTATATAAATTCTATAAGTGAACCAGAAGTTAAAAGATTTACAGGTAATAGAGTGTTAGGACAAAAGCAGTTAACAGAGTATAGATCAGTGGTATGACAGATAGCCTACGCAGATGCTTCATTTGGGAAAGTAGAAGACGGATACTCAATTGGGCTGTTACATCCCTGACAGATGGTAAGAGGCAAAGTCCCCTATGGTGGAAGTCCAGAAAATCCTAGAGTAGCAAAATCCACCATTGAAGTAGAAGCTCTGAGTGTGGGGGAGGCCATAGAAGGATTGATATATTTCAAACATTTGTGGGAAGAGATCATAGGAGGGAAAAATTGGAAGCATTGGTTAATACTGATAGTAAAACACTAAAGAATGCAATAAAAAAAAAAAAAAAAAAAAAAAAAAAAAAAGAGAGAGTGTACTGGTATAAATAGTATGAGATTAAAATCAGGTATTGCAGCAATAAGAGACAATAGAATCTGGAGAAATACATGAGGTATGATGGATAAAAGTAAAAGATCACATAGCTGATGTATTAACTAAAGCAGGCATTTCAGGAGAAAATATTAGAAACTATGTAGAGGGTAAAGAGTTGGAGAATAAAGGAGATTAGAGGAGATAAGGTTAAGAGGAGACTGGAGGAGAGGGAACACGAGGTAAGTGTGATTATACGTACATATAATTTTAGTCAGTGTTGTTTTGCTTTTATTTTCTGTATTGGTGAAAGGTGGGTGTTGTTCAGTGTGGGAAACATTTGTTTGATTTCAGAAAAGGTATTAATGTATTTAAGATGTATAGTGACATCATAGGATGGGACGTCATAGAAGACAAGAAGGCAGTGGCATGGGGAGAAAAACATAAACAAAACAGAGGGAAAGAGGCGGCATCGGCATGGATCTGGTGTGTTGGTAGGGTAGGAGAGAGCTCTGTCTTATAGGAATTTATGGGTTGTAATTCTTGTTGAGGTGTTGTTCAAAGTCTCAAGCTGGGTTACAATGGAATAGAGGAACGTTACAAGGTGGGTAGCTTGAATGATTGTGTGTAGAAAAGATTAGGCTAAGAAAATATTCAAAGTACATACCTGTAACTCAAGTCTAATTTTCTTTACATGTTACACCACCATACCACCAAACCAATCTTACTTCCAACTTCAACTAATCTCACTCAAGACTGTCTACTGTAGGTTTCAAAAAACAAAGATACTACACTGTGCTTTAAGAGATTTACTTAGGTTCAGCTTCAGGTACTAAAATGATGACAATGGCATTTAGAAGTGCAAATAAGTGACTGATATTATTACAAGGACACTGCATATTCCTCATGACAATGACAACCGAATCCCAGGTGATGCCAATTTCTACCATCCATGTGGGTCAACTTCACATAGCCAGAAAACCTCAAAGGGCAAGTCACGACCACTACAACCGTCAAAGTTTTGCAAGTCTTCTGAAATTACCCATAGCTAAATCGCTGTTAACCCTGGAGAAGCCAAATTATTATAACACCTTACCCTATGTGTGCAGACTGGTTGGTGAGATGGATAGTGATGGAAGAGTCGGGTAGAGTAATATCTGAGGGGCAACTCACGGAGGTGTGGTTGGAGCGATACACCTGAGCTGCCCATGACACATCCGGAGTGAGGCGGTACGGGGATGCAGCAGAACTGTTGCTGGAGGAGGACGAAGATGACAACAAGAGAGATGCACCAGGTGACCCAGAAGCAGTCGAACCAAGACACCCACCACCTGAAGCAGCATCAGCAAGGTTAACCTACTAAGCACAATTGCACTGAACACTTCTACCGTCACCTTACACAGGAATGTTTACATCAACCTTAACTACCATGCAAGTATTTAACCACAATGGTTTAAACCTAATTCACCACATGGGAGGTTTGATTCAGGAATTCAAGGTAGCTCTTTATTTTCTCAAGTACACCAACAAAAGTGTGTGTGTGTGTATGTGTGTGTGTAAGTTTGCATCAAATTGGAAGATTAGTTTTAAAAATATTTACAAGTGACATACAAGAAGCTAGTCACACTCAAGACATGTTCATGTTGATCCACATCATGAAAACAAATATTTTAGGGTTAATTATTTACAGTATCATAAGCATCTAAATGGCATTTATAAAGAGGATTCAGTGAATAACAGAACCATGTGATATGAACAGAAACATCATAATTATATTAAAGTACAGCCACACCCAAAGCAACACGATATGCACTGTAAAATTCCTTCATCACTGATATTTTAACAACATTCAAGAATGACTTATAACAAATATTTACTGCAATTACTGTGTATAGGATTGATTATTGACATTCATCCTAAATTTTTCAAGGTACTAACTTAAAAATCTCTATCCTTCTCAAAGACAGTTCATAATCTTTTAACTATCAATGAACATGTCTCCTCTACAAGCAAATACACTAATGTCTAGAACCTTTACATCTATTTACCCCTATTCATAATCGTTAACTTTCTTTCTCAATTAACAAAACCCTCAATTGTTTATACGGATTTACAAACGGAGTATTTACATCATCCTTTCTATCTTAACTTCAAAAGTAGAGGGGGCAAAGATGTTTAAGAGCAATCAGCATAAAAAAAAATTTAAAATATGCAGTTTGGATTTAGACTATACTGATAAAATGTATAATTACATAAAAATGATATTGTTATAATACAATAAAGTTTCATACATACTTACCTGGCAGATATATACATAGCTAAGACCCTTCGGTCAATCCCCGACAGAAATTCAAATTTCGCGGCACACGCTGCAGGTAGGTCAGGTGATCTACCGTCCTGCCCTGGGTGGCAGGATTAGGAACCATTCCTGTTTTCTATCATATTTTCTCTCTTCCACCTGTCTCCTGCGGGGAGGCTGGGTGGGCCATTAATCGTATATATCTGCCAGGTAAGTATGTATGAAACTTTATTGTATCATAACAATATCATTTTCATGCAATCAACTTACCTGTCAGATATATACATAGCTGATTGACACCCTTTGGTGGAGGGTAAGAGACAGCTAACATGGAATAGACAGGTAAACAACATATGTTGTAGGTATAAATAAACCTTGGTTTTCCTATCGGATAGGTGGTAGACTTTATATGGCTGTTGCCAAGGAGTCTGCATCACCTCAAGACTTTAGCGAGATATGTGATCTATGGCCAAGAGTTCTTGTGGGTCTGCCGATGGGGTATGAACCGCTTACTCGGCAGAGCCTGAAAGGACTTTGTCAATGGGTACTGGACCACTTCTATGACGATACACCTTATGAAGGAGCGCAACACCGATCCCGATCACCTGATCCTAACACGAGGGTTCGCACTCAAATTGAAAAGAGTTATCCCACACTCCTTTCAAAAACCCCAATAATTTCACTAAGTTAAATAACTTTAACTCAAAGTTAAGGATCAGTGTCGGCTCCTTATCCCAGTAACGTATCCGCAGAAACGTATAAACCAAAAAGAGAAGGATCTCTGTAGGTTAACTTGACATCCTTTGTGTAATGAGAAGTCAACACAGAGTTGCCTCTACCATACAACACAGCTAATATGTCTTATATGACATATTGTTATGTAAAGAACAAGAATTTGCAAAAGCGCGCACTTCCTGCGCTTTTAATTCTCAGCTGTTTGAAGGAATCAAGTCACTTATGAAGTGCTTAGGAGATCTCCATGTTTCAAAGAAGACCAGGGCTTTCTTGAAGTAGACCTCTCCCGTCTGAAGCCTGAAGCCTGGCAGGAACCTCGAGCCTGGCTGGTGCTTCGCTCTTGGTTGGAGCCTAGCGCTTGTCTGGTACCTTACGCTTGACTGGCGCCTCGCATCTGGTTGACGCCTTGCGCCTTAGCTGGAGATTTGCGCCTAGAGCCTGGCTTGCGCCTAGCTGGCATCTCGCGCCAGGTTGGCGCTTTGTGCCTGCCTGGAGCTTCGCGGCTGGCTGGTACCTCGCGCCTGCCTGGCGCCTCGCTCCTGCCTGGCGCCTCGCACCTGCCTGGCGCCTTGCGCCTGGTTGGCTCCTCCCCACTTGCCGGAGCTTCGAGCTTGGTAGAGTCTCGAGGATGTCTGGCAATGTCCACATTGGACACTCTTATCTGTCCGATATGTTCGCATCTAGCGCATCTGTGTCAGGTTGTAGGCCCGGTCTTTCTCCTCATCAGACAATGACAGTGTTCTTGGGGCTGTCTGCCTCTGGCGTTTTTTACGCCTGTTTTGGCATATGGCTCCTGGTTGGCGCTACATTGTCCGAAAGTCCTGAACATCCACAATAGTAAATCACAAGACTGGAGAAGGGTCGAAGAAATTCTTCCACTTTGAGCTTTGGCCTCTCCGGCAAGGGGAGGTGATTGTAGTTAGCTACATCCAGTATACGATAGGATATCTAACAGTACGAGAGATAAGAGTCTTCCAACGAGGAGGATCCTTCTTGAGTACTTCCCTTGCTCACGAGATCTCTTCTTACCTGTTGAAGGGGTTTCTCGTTGCAGAATCTTCCCTATCCTTGTCCGAAGGAAGGGAAGAAGGACTCCTGATTTCTAGCTCTTTATTATATCCCTCTGAACACCACCTGGGAAGCATTTCGAGCCGTCATCGCATTCCAAAGACTCTGTAAGCAAACGTTTGAACCATTCTACTGTAGATGAAAACGTAAGTACCCTGCCTGGACAACGAAACCTCAATCTGAAAACATTGAATCAGGAATAGGGGTTTTTAGTTCTTTTGCCAGACATACTATGCTGGCAAGAACCCATTGCCTAGTCTCCATAGAATCTGATGCGAGATTCCAATGCTCAAAAAAAAAATTTTACTTGTCTTCTTGGTCGTTTAGGACCAAGAGAAACAAAGAATTCCCTCATAAAAATTTCTCAAAGAAGTTTGATGAGGAGCAATTCCATCTTGTCGGAACATGGAATCTGTGGCCACAAAAAAGATCCCATTAGAAGTACATAATATCCTACTCTTGTCATATTGAGGTATCATATAAGATCCCGAAGATCTTAATCCTCTGCTATCTCCAATTCCCTTTGTAGAGACAGAGTACAGTGGTCCCCCCGTATTCACGGGGGATGCGTACCAGACCCCCCCGCGAATAGTTAGAATCCGCGAATGTTTGGAACCCCTATAAAAAGGCTAAAAACAGCCTATTTTGTTAGTTAAAACTTAAGAAAAACCACTAAAAATTTTCAACTTGGTTTTTTTTAATAGTTTTATCACAAAAAGTGCATTTTATGATTGAAATTGATAACAAAAACCAGGAATTTGTGATATTTCTCATAGAAACATTACAGGGAATGCGCGAATTTTCCGCGAATAATGCAGGGAAACGTTCCCGAGAGAAATCCGCGAATGTGTGAGTCCGCGAATCCGGAGAACGCGAATACGGGGGGTCCACTGTATAGCCTTTTACTGCATTCTTTGATAGCAGACATATACAAAGGTGATTCTTCCCTCTGAAAGGGAAGAAAAAACCGCTATGTGGTTGACAGAGGTATCGGAAGAGGACAGCTTCCTCATTCCCTCTAGCACGATCTGCAGCAATTCTATGTTTTGGCCATGACTATTGTCATTTACCTTAAAAAATCCTCTCATTCATGTCCACTTCTGGTCATTCTGCACGCAGACAGACTCAGAGTGGAGAGGTTGTTAAGGTCCATTTATAATAGATGCTGATAGAATATCCAGACTCTCTTGGAAAAAACTTCCAAAACATGTTGTGAGAAGAACGTGACCTCTGTGAATCCAACCTCTCTAAGGCCAAAATGAGGCATAAAGTATTATCCTCTCTTTCTTTGACGCCCTTTATCTTAAATTCTGCAAAGAATTTATATTTAGGGGAAAAAAGACTAAAGTTTATTCCCCTTTCTAAAAAAATAAAGATGGCGTATATTGCTACCTCTCTTGGTTCGAGGAAAAGGAAGCAGTCTATAGGAAGCCTGTTCGTCTTCTACCTTGCTAAGAGATCTATGAAGAAGACTTTCCGCAGGTTCTCACAACTCTTTCCAAAAATGTTAGACATGTTAAGTTATTATCGTCGATCGAGAAGGTTCTCTTTGTTAACGCGAACAGGAGCGAAAAAAGAGATTCTCGATGCTCTTTGCGATATGAGAGAGTCGTGGAATTGGCCCAAGTGATTAAATGGGTAACGAAATCAGGAACGAATCTTGCCGTTACCGAGCCTGGTGTCCGAGAGGCTACTGGACTCTTAGGTTAATAACTCTAAAACGAGAAAATCTTGGATGGTGATCTTGGCTCACTGCGCCAGGCTGGTGCATCTGGCGCAGGCGCATTGCGCCAGGTTGGCGCTTCTGGCTCAGGCGCATTGCGCCAGGTTGGCGCTTCTGGCGCATTGCGCCAGGTTGGCGCTTCTAGCGCTTTGTGCCAGGCTGGCGCTTCCTTTTAATTCTTTTTAGGTTATGTGCCAGAACACCTGTGCCTTTATGGTACCCGACATGCTTTCACATGTTAATTCCGTTCTTAGTAGGAAAAAACTTTATATACGTAGTATAGTCCATTCAGGGAGACAAGTTCTGCCACAAAGAGAATGTTTCCCATCCGACTCATCCATCTTCTTCTGAGCAGGTACTCTAATAAGCCATGCTTTCGTAAGCCTGAGAGCATTATATAATATAATGTTCTGCTGCGATAGAATCCTTTAATAATGTTACCTACGGTAAACAGCATTGAAAGGTTGTATTATCTCTCTTATTGAAAGCTTCTTAGCAAAAGGCATACAATATTTTATTTATGTTAGCTCAACTATCCCTCAATCCGAGGCTAAGACCGCGATTGTAGGGGAGAGATATGGATAGTTTTATTCCATCCCGCAGGAGAGAGAGCTGAACCCCGACCGCTCATGACTGACACCTACATGGTACTGCGTTGGTCTCAGGCTCTCAGCGAAAGCAGTCTCCGTTAGCCGTCTGGCCTTACTCTTCCAGAGTTCCCAGCTACTCCATTTAATAAAGGACTCTTATAAAAATATTATCGAACTTCAGGAAGTTCTTATTAAAGCATATTTAAGCGAAACAAGACTTTGATAAATCTAGAAGCTAAGTAGGTGTTGTCTTAACAATCCCTTTAAGCGTAGTCCTTCCTAGGAAAGTCGTAGAAGGATACTGGTAATTGAGTTGCAGAGCAAAGAAGTAACTACGGTATGTGTTTAAGATTTGACCGTATCGTATTCTCATACAGCAGATATTCTACTACCTTCTACTATCTTCGTTCTTTTCGTTAATAGAACGATAGAAAGAGTATATATATATCCTTAAGGAAGGAAGTTAATCCAGGAACTCTTTAAATCTTTGTGATTTCCTCATAAATCGCAGAAGAGACAGAATTCCTGTTCATCACTAGGGTTTACGGAAGGAAGTAGATATTTCTTATCCGCCATCATACCCAAACGTCGATGAGATTCTTATTAAGAAAAACTCCCAAAGCTCTTGCCTCCTCAAAACGAGGGAAGAGCATGGATGAAGGAAAGAGTCCGCATCGAGAGGAACTGCCTAACACAGGAGTCTTCTGAATAATGAATAGGGGCTTCTCTTAGTATCAGAATCCTTCTGACAAAAGCAACGGCCGCCTGTGCGACATCTTGCACATTTGCCAGGGGAAAGTTACTCAAGTTAAAAAACTCAAAGAGGAGCCTCGCGACTGACCTCTCTCTCAAATGCAGATTTGGAATATTCTGGCGCCTGGCGTCTGGATAGTTCCGCGCGCCTGGAATGTTCTGCACGCTAGAAAGGAGACTCGCTCCTGGAACGTTCTGCTTGCGTGGAAGGTCTTGTGCGCCCTGATAGTTCCGAGCGCCTCTAGTCTTCTTTTACGAGCCTCTTGCCAGTAAACGTTCAATGGAAGCATCCTTCTGTCTACTGTAAGGCTCCTCAGTCTGTCTGTTTTCTCTTTGAAAGAGCCTTGCGCCAAGAAAAATGTTCTGGAACGCGGCTCGCGTTTAACTGTATGAACGAGGCTCGCGCTAGTCTGTTGGAACGCAGCTCGCGCTAGTCTGTTGGAACGCGGCTTTCTGCTGGCTGTTGGAACGTGGCTCGCGCTAGCTTGCTGGCTGGCTCTCAGCCTCTCGCTCAGTGTTCTCTTAGTTTTCAGAGAACGCGCCGATCGTCCGAACTCCAAACATGTACATTTTTCGTCTTTTCGGATGTAAGATGAAGAAACGGAAGAAGAGACGCACTTTTTTTAAGGATGCCTTTCCAATGGCTATCCCTGGCCAGTTTCTGGGACGTTTCTACAGATTCCTGCTGAGAGAACGCCCGATTGGTGGGGATTCTCCATAACCTCCGTAAGGCTTTCGACTTTCCTTCTCCTCTGGGCTTGTGAGCTTGGAAGAGGTCTAGGCCTGAGAGCGAGACAGAGCCGATCGGACGCACCCTCTACTATTTTAGGACGCCTTTCCACTGGCGAACTTGGCAGTCTGGGACGTTCTACAGATCCTGCCGAGGGGATGCCTGATCGGTGGGGATTCTCCATAACCTCCGTAAGGCTTTCGACTTTCCTTCTCCTCTGGGTATGTGAGCTTGGAAGAGGTCTAGGCCTGGGAGCGAAACAGAGCCGATCAGAACGCACCCTCCACTGCACTGGGAACACTAAAATCACTTCTTACCTTTCAATAGCTCGTATTTTGAGCTACATTCCTTTGTCTTCAAATTGCAATATGAATTTGAAGATTCTGTGAAGTAAGAAGGAGATGAGGATACAACACTACTAGTATTGTTAATGCTCTAACTGCTCGTTAGTACGAGAGCTATAAAAACTTCTAAAGGAAGCGTAACTAATTCTATTCCTGACTTCCTCAAGAATTAAGTTAGCTCAATCAATTCTAACATTTACTACACGTTATTAAGAATAAATATTAAAATTTCCCTTCTTGCAAACTATGTGAGTGTCTACCGAAAAGTTCGGTAGTTACACGTAAACAATTCTTCGAAATTTTCGAAGCCAAAGTTATTAAAACAAATTAATATGCGTATGCCGAACCAAAGATCCAGTACTTCCCTGCAAAAGATAGCCCAGTAGATCGATGGCAATGAAATCCAAAAATCAAGTCAGGAGGAACTGCAAACGTTGTTTACATTCCAAGCGACAGAGAAAATATGACAGAAAACAGGAATGGTTCCTAATCCTGCCACCCAGGGCAGGACGGTAGATCACCTGACCTACCTGCAGCGTGTGCCGCGAAATTTGAATTTCTGTCGGGGACGACAGAGTCTTAGCTATGTATATATCTGACAGGTAAGTTGATTGTATGAAAACACATTTTGCCATTAGTAAAATCCTGCATTCATGCTCTTGGTGTACTATAACTCACTGACTGGCATGCTGATACATAATTTCAACTGATCCTAAAAATCCTGAGTCTGCAAGAACCTTTGTATTTCCCAAAAGAAGTACTACTGCCTAAGTTGTGCCCTAATACATTTTCAAACAAGGTGCTATTTAATATGAAGTATGATTAAAAATTTTGTTTCTCTCTAGTATATGTGAATGTGCACCATTTTTAATTTACAAAAACTTTGCTGATGCAGTACGTACTTGAATTTTTGTATTAATTATCATGGTAACATTCAAGTCAGCAGTGAATTGTATAACCCAAGTATTTTAAGTTGGCAAAGCTTCAATAGAAATATCTGATGTAAGTTTAACTTTGTAACCATCATTGTCATGTTATCTTGATAAAAATATATTTTCTCCTTATTTTTTATTTTTGTTTTTAAAATTTTTCAATGTGTAGAATATACTATGTACTACTAACATTGGGTTTTTAGTATTTTTTCTGTTAATTCAAATTTTCCTTAGTACAATACATTCCTAAAACTTTAAAAAGCAAGAGACAGCAAAGCCATATTTACTTAGTTCTTGCAATAACATTTTCACCTAAACATATGTCACTCTGCTGATGCACCTCAATATGACTGTTTAGTCTACTGCTGATGTCCCTCAAAACGACTGTTTAGTCTAACCCCGACTATAATATCAATCGACCACAACTAAGTACTTCAGAGAGCAATTTTATATGTAACATAAATGCATACAGAACTAAAGTATAAAAGTAAATATTTTATTTGAAGGCCTTGTAAAGCTAGTTTTACCAGAAGAAACAAACAGCCCAGTATCCAAAGGCACCTCCAGATGATAATGTTTGTCCCAAACACACCCCACCCTACTAATTACAGAGCTGAATACTAGGATGAAAAAGAAGTCGGTTACTGTATTCCAAGACAAGATTCATAAAAAAAAGGAAATAAAAAAATAATCAATATCTTCATTTCAAAACTTAACCTTTTCAAATGAAGGATTACCAATGAAAGTATTATAGCTATCTCACTGCACACCATAATTCACAGCTGTGCAGTCTCAAAATATGTAAAAGCTTCCACAGCGATCCAAATTTCAGCAAATTTGGATTCATAAGGCCCTAATGGCTAACAACCAATCATACTGTCCCCAATAAATATGTGGTAAATCCACAAAAACATTGAACTAAAACACATGATCAATGCTACTCATGGGACTTATCTCAGTTTTACAGTATCAGTAGCTATAATTCAACTGGCTGCAATCCAAAAAAAGGTTATTCCAAAACCCCATGCATTTATGCTCTCAAAAAACTCACTTCTTGTTCCTTATTTGAGATAATGATAGGTGTTTAAGCTGAACAACTCAATGATTACAACAAACAAAACCACAGTTGAGAACACAAGATTTTTAAAATCTGATAAGCCATTCGGCAAGCATCCAAGTATGCTTCTTTCACCAGTTTAAAATTTAACTAATAAACTAAAATATGGAGAAAATAAAAACATTCATAAAAAAACAACTACAACAGTTCAAAAGTATATTTCTTAGCATGAATTTGAATTTTTCTTAATATAGCTGGCACCTTTCGTGAAATTCAATATGATTGTAAGAAGAATCAACCATGTGGAAAGAATGGGAATGACCAAAATTTGAGCAAGGGATTTGAAACTTAATGAAAACTGTTATCTCAAGAACAAACTGCCTGCAAATACAATAAAGTTTTAAGAATCTTCATTAGTATGTCAAGTTTCTTAGGGTATTTATTTTTATTTCACTTTCATTCCTAAATCATAGTGATTACCTTACAGAAAGTAAATCAAACTGGCAAAAAGTTATTTACTAAGTAACGAAAGACAGAAATTTAAGTCCACACAGCAGCCAAAATGTCACAAGAGGCTCTTGCAATTAGAATAAAATTCATGCACACTTCTTGGGTCTTGGGTTTTATTTCTTCGAGAAACCTTTGCAGACAAAATCTAAGCACCATATCAAGCAAACTCAACACTTAAAAGGCAGAAAAATTCAGGGCACTTATAAAAAAAAACTACAATAAGTTTTAACCAGAGGCAAATGGTGTTTAAGAAACATCTGACACATCAGGAAAAATTTATGCAACACTTAAGAGGCAAGGAGGCCAGCTTGGAATAGCAATTGACCTCCGAAGCAAAATTCTAAACTCTTTTCATGTCATGGTCTTATGAGTTACTCATTAAAAATTACCATTGCAACTTTATTTGGCTGTCAACAAATGCAAAATTCAACATAATACATACACAGATATAAAACATTTAAGTAATTTCAGCCAACCAACCACTCTCTTACATTACATATTTCATCAGTCTAGGTGGTTAAAGCTAGTCCTGAATTACGAACTTCTTGTCTGAGATATCATAAAGATGAAGGATGATGATTAATTGGTGCCACTGGCTAGAAATGTTCTTCAATTACAACCTGCAATAACTGTAAGACAGGTTGTAACAGGAACACCTGAAAAATGTGAAGACAATGACCTAAGCAGATAAGAACTATGAAGAAGGATTTGGTGATCAGCAAGATTATAGGACCTACCAGTATATTTGTGTGTGTGCATGTACAATAACCTCTGGCTAAAAATATAATTTAGAGAGAAAAACAGTGAAACCATTTAAGATGAAGGATCATTTAACACCCTACTTTATAAAGTTACCTACTGAATACCTTGCCACCAAGTTCTCCCCACCTTTACATGGATAAATCCTAACTTAACCTTCCTTAGCTTAAACTTAACTAAGGCACAGTATCCTATCCTGGCTACATCAGAGGCCCCTTAATCTTGCTTAGAATGATATCCTAACCCCATCTACGGTATCACATCCTACTTGGAATTGTGGGGCTACTCAACCCACCTGGGTCTCCTCTAACTACAAAGAGGACTATTAGACCCCCCCTAAGTCCCCCTTAAACTTGCACGAAGGTCTTCACCATAACATGCCTTTTCTTTATCTTAACCTACATTGGCCATTCAAACATCCCCACCCTAAAACAGTCTGGAGTGAGATTTTAAGCTGGTCTGTATTCCTACTATGTATTAATATATTAAAGGTATTCAATCATAGGGTCCCAAATATAGATCTACAGATTCTAAGCAACTTCCTTTCAGACCTAGCTGTGTTGTTTTCCTTCCTTAACTTTTCCCATGTTTCCTTTGCTCTCCTCTTACTTACTAATGCATAACTTTATCTTGTTCCAATTTCCACCCACCATTTAAGAATAAATCTGTAGGGTGAGCCCCAATGATGATAAAAGACTCAAGCAAAATGTTAAACTAAATTACAATACTAATCGTAACAGAAATGGAATATGACAAAAAGGCTTTGACCATGCCTTAGGCTACAAATCTTCTACAGAGCATATAGAGAAAATGAAAACTACAAAGGGCACAATATCAATGAAAAATTTTAATAAAAATTGAAAATATGAGATAAACTGAGTCCTCATCAACAGTAGCATTACAACTTCTCTCAAGAGTTTTATAGAGCAAATACTAACTACTAAAACTCATAGTAAGTCTTTAAAGGTAGGAATGGTAAAATATAGTTCTCAATGAGCAACAAATAAATTTGTATTGTGATATACTAACAAAAACCTGGGAGCAGGTGAAGAAAAGTAAACCAACCCCACCCTCTTTTAGTGGTCTGTCATCTTTACCTAATAAACCATGCATAAAAACTATTCAACAAATAGGTCTGGTCTTTTAATTTAACTGGTGAAATATGCACTGTACAGCAGTGGCTGGTACTACAATCAATAATAACCATTTTGCCTTTGCAAGTAAGAAGCCAGCAGATACTTAACTAGTTATAGTTATAGTTGCTTGTAATCCCTGGTTTTGAGGGAAATGGCTTTTAATCTTCATAAACATGAATAGTTGCAATAAGTACATACATCATTTGCTCCCCTTCACAGATTGTATGTAGTTATCAAAAAGCCTCACTAATTACTTTGCAAAAAATAACCTAAATATACTTGGTCTACAATGATGGCAGTGGCACTAAGTGAAACATAAAAAAAACTATATGCATTACTAAAAAAAAACAGAATATGTAGTAAAGAAATGTATTCCCAACCCTTGCAATCTTTATCTTTCAGTTTTTACCAAAAGTCACCATATAAAATCCTTCTTCCACTTCTGTAGTCGTGTCTAGCTCTTCAGTTACTTTTTAGGCAAAAATTAAAATTATTTTTGTTAAAATGACATCATGACACTATTGTTTAAAGAACAGCAAGAAAAACCAAAGTCAACAGTTCTGCTTTTGCTGGTAATAAGTTTCCTTATATAAAGTTTATCTGGTCACTAATCAAGGCCCATAATTTATAAGTACTATTATTAAAATTATTTTGATGCTGATGATGTACGAGTTAAAAATACGCCTGTAAGTTCTTCCTACCTCTTTCACACAAACAAATCAATCTTTTAATTTTAGACAGATTAACTAAAATAAATGGTTAAGTTTTACTTAATGTAAAAATTAAGCTAATAGATGTGCTGTACTATCATTCTATCAAAATAAATTAAAATATTTAAACAGTTTTGCAAACTTTGCTAATTCATATTCAGCTGAACATACAATACAGCAATGCAAATACTACTGCACATTGGAACTTCATGACTTGGATCACTTCCAATTATTATGCAATTGAATGAGAAATTTCTCTTATAGTATGATCGCATGCAATTACTGTGTACGTAGAGTTTATATACTGTTAACACAAAATATGTTTTCTAAAAACTAGCATGAATTATTGGGGTTAACTTTGTAGAATATAAGATACTTTTAAATCTTTTCACTTACAGAAATTACTTTCGAAACACTAAGAAAAAAAGTTGTCTAAAAAGTATCATCATAACTGAGAGAAAAGAAAATTTCTTTATGAATAGTCTACACAAAACCTTCACTTATATTCTCTTAACCCCACTATAATCATAGCTGTGAGAAAAGCTTAAGCACACATTCATAAAAAAAAAACTGCATAAAAACAAATAAAATAAAAAATACACACTGCTACACTGTGGTTGTGATACTAACATAATATACCTGAGTCGTGGTCGTGATCCTCCAAATCGGCAGCCTTTACAGTCAGGTCTCCTTTCTGATCTTCTTCACCCTCCTCCTCCACCTCATCATCATCATCATCATCAACCGATTTGGAACACACACAGATGATGGGGATCTTTTCTCTATCCTTCCCTCCGGCCAATTTCTTTTCTTCGTATAGATTTCCAGCTAACCTTTCCCCTTTGCCATTCACTTCACTACCTTCACACTTATCACCATCATCATCACCACCTTCATCATCACCATCACCACCACCATCATCCTCAATCACAGGTTGCGGTTCATCATCTTCACCAGTCACTACAATGGTGAAGCCACCTAGGCGGGATTCCAATGCTTGTTCCAGCTGAGCAGCATCTGGGGACAGTGATCCACTCCCACTGCCCCCCCGGCTGCTGCTCTGGGGACTGCCTGGACCAGTTACCTCAATCACTATCTGAGGCGGTGGCGCCCCTAGAGAGATCCCACTGCTGCCATTCCCACCACCACCATTGTCCCCGTTGTTGTCCTTCTCGGGAACAACAGCCAAGCCTGGTACAGGAAGGCCCAGCATTCCTCCACTCTTTGGAAGGGCAGCTTCCACTTTGCTTGGGCACTCAGAGTGCTGTGGGACACCACCTGTTATACCTTGACAACACACCCCACCACACTAACCACTATTCTCTCACACACATACACACACACACACACACTAAAATACATACATACATGCCTTCAACATACAATCAATTTCACCAATGATCTCAAATTGTCAGTTTATGTTTTCATTTCCCATGCAATCCTTCTAATAAAAACAACAATGATATGAAAATCAGTACATTTTAAAAGTTCTTGTGTTTTCTGTTAATTAATGAACTAAGTGAAAGTATTATCAAAATTAGACAAATCATATTGTAAAAGTCAAAAATATTTTCAACTGAGTTTAATTCAATATTCCATAAGATTATGAGAGAAGGTTCAAAGCATTAAAATCACGTCTATAATATGTACACCACCCCAAATTTAAACTGATAAAATATGGATTTACTTTTATCTCGGTCTATTGAAATGCACCACCTGCATCACTTTGCCAATTACATATATGCTCTGGCATACAACTTTCCCTAAAATATATATTACTATAAATGACAAAGAACAATTTGCAACTAGCTAATTAATAAAATATAGTATGCATAAAGAGTATAAAGCTAGGGAGAGACTGAGTTTCAAACTTCCCACTACGTACAAGTGTTTAGTTAAATACGGAACATTAAGCGCAATAAAGGCTTCTAGACAAAAAATTAACATTAGTGTCCCCATTGAACTTGATACTCTTGACACATTTCAGTAGTTAATCAGTCAAAACAGTAAAGCATAGTATCAGATAATACCTTACAGTCCTGGTTATCTGGTTTCTGATAAAGGTGAGGGGGGTGTCGCTGACCACCGTCTCGTCTCCCTGAAATTATAAAAATTACCTAGCTAAAACTCAGATCAATAAATATAACAAATTTTTAACCAATTTGTATTTTTCATAACTTACAAACACCTGAGGTCTTAACATTAGGATAAATACTCAGCGCCAGCTGGAAACCGGTAAAGTTTAAAATAATTGTGTACGCAAAGGACTATTGGCATCTGTGCTTGGTCACGAGACATGTGGAGCCACCCACATACCCCTCTTTAACTCATGACCCCGTTAGTTATTTTCTTACCGCCTTTTAAGAGAGGACGTGCTTTGCCTACGTCCTTTTAAAGCCGATTTAGTTTGCCCTACACTCAAAATACAACTACTAACTCTAAAGTCCAATAACCAATCTGATTCACTTCTGGCATGGATCAAAATTACATTCCGATCGAGTTTTAATGCATTAAAAATTATGATTTTACAATAAAAAAAAAATTTCCATAAAAACCCACTAATCATAAATCACTTTTGCATAGAACACATCCAAGGAAAACATGCATTGCCCTGAACAGATGGCTTAAGCTCCTAAAAGTTAATATTAAGTATATCTTAGTTTTACCAGACCACTGAGCTGATAACAGCTCTCCTAGGGCTGGTCCAAAGGATTAGATATTTTTACATGACTAAGTACCAATTGGTCACCTAGCAACGGGACCTACAGTTATTGTGGGATCCGAACCAAATTATATAGAGAAATGAATTTCTATCACCAGAAATAAATAACTCTGACTCCGTGTTGGCCTAGAAGTTGATGTGCAAGGATGCTCTTCTCTGGACTCAAGAAAATGACCCCATGACCACAACAGACAGGATCCTCTGGGTCAGTAGACTCCCAGACCTCCAATCCTACTAAGAGAGCCCCCGACTTGGGAGGAGAGGACCTGAGGGACAACAGAACTTCATTCAAGACTATCACAGGAGAGACTCTTGAAGAAAAACTGCCCTCAGCTTCCTGCATTGCTCTTTTAGCTTTGATAAGCCATTTGCAAGAGGACCTTGATAAGGGCTTTGAGTGTAGAGTGATTCAAATAAGAGTTTGGTGCTGCTTTCCATCAGATTCTTGGAGTGGGTAGATATGCTTTAGGATTACTTCAAGATTTCAAGTAGGACTACTTCAAGATTTCAAGTAGGATTACTTCAAGATTTCAAGTAGGCAGCAAAGAGTTGCTGTTGATGGGATCTTTAGCAAACCAAGGCCTATTGTGCAAAGTGTCCTACAAGGTAATGTTCTTGTTCTGCAGTTATTTTTTGTGTATACAAGTGATATGGTTGAAGAAAAACTGCCCTCAGCTTCCTGCATTGCTCTTTTTAGCTTTGATAAGCCATTTGCAAAAGGACCTTAATAAGGGTTTTGAGTGTAGAGTAAGTCAAATAAAGAGTTTGATGCTGCTCTTCATTGAGTAAATGATATGGCACTTCCAAACTTTACAATCTTGGTGTGGGTAGATTTGCTTTAGGATTACTTCATGATTTCCTTTCAAGTAGGAAACAGAGTTGCTGTTGATGAGATCTTTAGCAAATCAAGACCTATTGTGTATAGTGTTCAGGATGCCAATGATGCAACAATTGTTGTTGTAGTAAAGTCTCCACTTAAGAGAAATGAAACTGTCCTTAGTCTCTATCATGACATGGAGTGGATTAGTGAGTGGTGAGGCTGACCTCCAAGAAAACAAAAACACTATGGACTACTAGATCTGTTGCCGACATAGACATTCAAGTGCAGGTTTTGTAATAAAGCTCAGAGAAAGAAAGAAAAAAAAAAAAAAAGTGTCTCATTTAATACTTCTTTATTTATGACAAATTGCGATGCTCTTGAGAAAAGTCATCACAACACATTCACATTTTGATGCTAATATTTCCAATGTGATCATACCAGCTATTTTATATTAATCATGCCTAACCTACTTTATCAATGGAGTCTTTCTAGGCTTATCTTTACTTGTTAGTCATAATCAAATAAATATTTTAAAAACACACAATTTATTTACCTGATGGGAAGGGTTTATATCTAAGGAAGCCATCTTTTGTGCCATTTAGGAAATACTGAACCGACTCCTTGAACTTGGCAACCCTAGGATCACTAATAGAACCAAAGACTTGAGCTCCAATGGTTAAAAGATTGTTAACATCACACCTGTTAACAATAAACTTGACTACTGCACGAATTATGTCTTCTTGGGGGGTCTGGAAGGAAAAAATAGAAATTTTAACTCATCTTTGCAAGCTTTCCAAATAGTAAAAATCTTCACATTCTAAGACAAACTCAAGCTTGCAATATCATATTGGCAAAAAAGAAGACATGTACACATGGAACAAACATCTAAGCAACATTCATTTTAGCAAACTATGTATTCAATTTCACTCAAGCTATCAAGAAATAATAATAATCTAGGTCTTATAATCATGTATTAATATTATGCCTATCACAAATGGTACAACTTTCACTGATGACATTAGAAAAGTACCACTGAGTATGGTGTACCTTAGAGAAACCACCTCCAACTCCAGAGCTAAAGTGTTGTCCCTCCCTACAACCATGTCTGGCAAACAAACTTGACTCAAATATACCTTAATCTTTGTTTGTTACTTACCAAAAACATACATTAAAAATACTAAATAATTGCCCAGAATGCTGCAATTTGACGCAGTGTGTTACCTCAAAATTAAAATCAGCTTTCTGCTCTAACAAGAAACAGTTTCTACCTGTTATTTTGGGAGGATATAATACATTAAGACAAATTTCCTAGTTTATCATTTTCTTCCCCCACTTTTTTATCATTTGCTTTTTCTTGCCATTGTTAATAAATAGGACTATGACTTTCCTTCTTCCTCCTCTGAATAACTGTTATTAGTACAAATAACACTATTCCTTTAAAAAATGTCACCTTAATTCATTTTTCTAATTATTAACTCCTTTTCAGTGTAAAATATATCATAGTTAAAAGTTAAGCAAAGTATTTCTTATATTTCTCTGTTCACATTGAATTTTACAAAACCTGGTAAAAGAATAATGGATTCCATGAATTAATATGTATAAAATGCACAACCATGTGAACCAAATAATGAAGTGTTACTTTCATACACTGACTAATACTGTTTCATTCAGAATTCACAATAAATCATTAGTAATGACATGAGGCTCATATTCAAATTATGTCATTTATTTTGGTGGTTTCATCTTTAATAATATATTAGCTGTTCATTCTCCTGCATATGTCTGAGAACCTATACAAACAAGTAAAAACAATACTTTATGTTGTTTATAATTTGAAAGTCTACAAACGAAATCTTATTTGTTATATAACACAATCAAATAACTGAATCTTCATGTGATCTCACTTACCGTCTGTCTATCATAGCCTTGAATTAAAGCTGCATAAAAGTCTCGCAAATCAGATTCTGTGAGCAGGTAGTTTCCTAGCAGAGCCGCCAATAAACAGAAATGGTTACGCTGTAGTCCTAAACCTCGAGCAACTTCATCTAAAATAAACTCTTTGGTCTCGAGTGATCCCTGCAATACAACGCCTTATCAGCACTAGTGTTTCAAAGACGTCTAAGTAACTTTTTTTAAAAATACAGAGGAAGTAGAACAATAAGGTGAAAATGATATATGATGGTTCAATAGAAGAAAGGACAGAGCTCACAAATAAAAAAAAGCATATACAATGGACCCCTTGGATTTGTGGAGGATGTGTACCACAACCCCCCTTGAATAGCTAAATCTGTGAATATACTTAAAACCCTCTAAAGATGCTTAGAACTGCTTATCTTGATAAGTCAAACATAAAATACCCTCTAAAAATCCTTATACCTGAGTATTTTAATAGTTTTATAAAAAAAAAAGTGCATTTAATCAGGCAAATGATATGCAAATACAGTAATTAGTGAATATTTCTCAATGAAAAATAATGCGAATAGGTGAATTTTCCGCAAATATTCTGTTCCAAAGAGATATCTGCTAATCAGCGAGTCCGTGAATCCGGGGGGTTTACTGTCCTATACATTTACACTTCACTTAGAATTAGGGGAGACCTTTCTCAATTAAAATGTGATATTTACCTTGTATGTAAGTTTGAGCTGATGGGAAGAAAAGTATCTTGGGGGGTCAAAAATAATGTACTCCGCATCCTCTGCCATAAGGCCATGGTAATTGTTTTCACGACAAAATGCTATCACTTCCTGGTGGTGGTCATCCATAGTGCACAGCTATAAAGAAAACACTTCAATGATTGCAATCTTTTTCTCTCTTTCTAATGCGAACAAAATGAAAATCGTACACATTTACAGAAATATCAAGTTCTTAATCTACAAACAAATACCCATTAAGGGAAATTTGAGATGACTTGTTTCAAAAATACCAAAACTGTACTTGCACATTACCTATTTCAAACAGTTGAATTCGTGAAGTTGAACATGTTACTATTTTTAAATCAATTTCCCTTCTTCCTTGCCAAGTATTTATAGAAGTTATATAAATATTAATCTTATCTTTTCAACATCAAAGCTCATATCAAAATCATTATTCATTTATAAATAGTACACCTAGAACACTTGAGTTTCATTTCCAGACTTTGACAGGGCATGTCCACTTATTTGCTCATTTATGCATGAGAAGCATGCATTTTATAAATGCCTAATTTTTTAAAAAATCAAAGACAATACCTGTAATGAAAATTATTTTTGTATCCAAAGGAGTCCTAGGCTCTGTCTCCCCTTATACTTTCAATGCAATGCTGTATGGGGCTACTTGCACAACTAGTTGGGGCTAGAGAACAAACTTTACCTACTGTATATTTACGTCAC
>NC_087209.1:65195948-65221020 GCF_015104395.2 Macrobrachium nipponense
TTTATACGTCACACAAACGTTTGGGGCACAATTAACTCTGCCAAGAATGACAATTAACTTGGACAGCCACACAGTCAAAACAGTGCTGATTTAGATTGCTTCCAAATTTCAAAAAACACAGTAAGCAAAAATTCTCAGTTAACCACATAGCCCTGATTCATATGAATGATGTGCTAGAAAAAAAAAAAAAAAACTATACAAAAGGGAGAAAGTATTTATTCCCCAAAATATTAAGAAATACAGTGGTACGTACATAAAAAACTGGCATTGTTTAAAAAACTTACAATCAGTCCTATCAACTTGGCTTTCTAGGTAAACTTTAGAAAATCATACACCAGAAAATCAACAAACAACATAACAAAACTACAGCGTACGTACCACTTGAATGTTTAGATGACGTAGAGCCATACGGAGGCATGTTCGAAGGCCAACTGGTGCAACCCACCATACTTTGGGAGGAGGGGTTCCTTTCACTGACACATGTTTGAGCACCTTTAGAAAGAATAACCAGAAAAAAAACAAGTACTGTAATGTAATGATTAAAACAAGGTAGATGGACTTATAACTTACTAATGAATATTTGCTCTTCCCTGTCACAATTTTTTTTTTTAAAGGTGGTTTGCAATTTCGGCTAATCTTCAGGGAGGATTCTCGAATTTCTCATGGCACCCATCCTCTCATTTCATTATCTTGTAACAGTGTATAAAATAAACAATAATTTACTTAATATTATTCATTATGTAGCTTCAAACTACTTTCTACATTGGCTGTCCTCACCACAACAAGCCTTCACAGTTGGTGGTGATCATCCCCAATCATGCCGATTCACTTAGTCTTCCCAATCACATACAAATACGGCACAGTTCAATTCCACTATAGGCATGCCTGCCGAGGTGGAGACTCAGATGAAGAACCTACAAAGGATCTTTGAGTCTTGGAGGAAATAGTTTCATTTTCAGAAGTTCTGGATTTTGTAGGCAACATTTTCAATATCAAATACCAATCTAAAACTCCAACTTCAGTCTGTAAATGGCTAAGTTTACCACTGGTACCTAACAAGAAGTCTGACCTTGCATGAAGGGGCAGGGCACAAGAACAGATAACCACAACAGGGTAACCTATAAGGAGATCATCTCTTACCACCTGAGTCATCATCAACAATCCCTTGACCACCATCTACTCAAAAATTCTCTGTCCTATTTGCAATATCCATGTCATCCTGAACTGGAAAATGGGTTCTAGAAGGCAACCCAAGAGCAGCCAATGATGCAAAGAGGTTTTGCACAAACCAATTAATTGTTTGCAAGACAATAGAAGATTAGAGGCCACCCATCAATCCAAGTCCACTTAAGTCCATTTTGCCTGACACCATTTCTGATGACTGTGGAATTACTGGGAATGTCTATGAGAAAAGTACATTCCTTCCATGTTCCAGTTCAAAGTATACCTCAAGGAAGTACTTTCAGTTTGTCCTGGAATGGAAGATGTTCTGGTTCTGTATCTTCTTCTTTGGTCTTAATCTACTCACAAGGTCTGCACTCTAACCATGAGCCTTGTGCCCTGTAGCAGCTTGGAGTCAAATATGTACTTAGAATCTGTCTGCATCATTTACTTCACAGACTGATCATTTCATACATGGAAATATTAATATCTCTTTCCAACAAATTTTCTACTGAAGACATAAAATCACAAATTTTAAGTACCGTATATACTCGCATATTATGCGACTTTTGAAACCTAATTTTGAAGCTAATTTTAAAGGGGTCGCATCATACACGCCGTATAAAATTAGCGTACCGTCTATGCTTTCCCAAATCGGCAGATCGCGATAGTTACTACCGGAGGAAAACAGTAGATCTTTTAAAAAGTTATGTTTTACTTGTACTTCACTATATCCAATAATATTGTATGCATTCTCATATTACTATTGTATTTTAAAATACAAAAGAGCGATCGTGCGCCATTTGCATTATTTTGGTTTATACAACATGTTTAACTGTTCTAGACTAACCATCTATAATTTCCAAATCAGTTAAGGCACAACACCGAAGGATTTTTTACTTTTTGTTTTACTCAGTAAAAGAAACATTTGTTACTTGAAGTATTATTTTCCTTTTAGGATATGCAGGTACGTGAAAATTTATTAAAGTAAAAAAAATTGCTTAAAATTAATAAACTAAAATCCTCCAAAGTCGCTCTCCGTGTCCGTATCATCAAATACTGCTCTGAATTCTTTGCCATCAAGGCAGTCATCATATTCGTCATCTTCCAGATCTTTGATCATTTCATCCTCATCTCCTGCATCTTCGTATAGGACATCGTCAATTCATATGGAAGGTATAGTCTTGTCACCGTGGCGAGCTCTCTGGCGTGGCTTTTAAAGATCTGCCCTTATGCTAATTTTACAAAAACAACTGCCCGTGTGTGACAGACCTTTGAATGTCCTTGAGACAAACCCCGAGGCTATAATTATAAGATTATAAGGGTTTTTCCTTCCCAGGTACTTTAATCTCCTTCCTATTCGGCCTCTCTCTCTCTCTCTCTCTCTCTCTCTTATCTCTCTCCTAAATCTTACAGCTGTCCGAGCGAGAGCTTTTTTTATGGGACAACATAGGCCCGCATTTCGCATTTTCCATACCTATTTATTTCGTATACGATTGCCCTTTCTCGGCTGTGAAGTTGATGTTTATCTATGGCTGTGAGATGACCAGGAATAACTTGTAAGTCGGTGTCAAAGTCACTCCTCTCTTCAGTCAGGCCAAAACTTTGCCATATCGCATTCAAGCAATATTCAGTCATTGTTTCCTATCTATTATTTTCTCAGAGAGAGAGAGAGAGAGAGAGAGTCTGTCTGTATACGATTATTTTCTCACTCGTCAAACTTACTGTTATGCTTTATTTCATATTTTCTTGCTCACCAATTTATTCTATACCTACGAAATTAAGAAATCAAGATATGTGTAGAAGGGAGAAATGCCTCCAGACTGTACAGTCAGTATGGATTTAAACGCACGTGGAACTGGCTGAAATATTCGCAACAGCACCAAAATGAGATGCCCTGTTGATAGAATATCTGACTCCGTTTCTTGTTATAGCATAAAAAATCTTTATCAATCGTGAACCTACATAATTTATTTAGAATTCTGCGCAACAGAAAAGATAATATTTGATATCTGTAATGGGAGAAAGGGTTTTATCTCTGTTGTTGTTATAAATTTGGCAGATATGCGATCAAACACGTGGGTGGACCTAAACAGCCCGGCCAGTGAGCTCCGCTCATTTTGTAAATACTATTGTTTGGCGTGATAGGCTTACCCCAATTCATTTGGGTGTGCGCTACTCAAATAATCGCATTTTTCTTACTAATCCCAAGAGTTCACCATGGAAAATCCCAAGATTAACCAAAAATCCCAAGATAATAAAATAATTGACATATGCCAAGCTTTGGAGTCCTAAATATTTACTCTGTCTATCAGGAAGATACTGATAAATTGAATTGACGGTATCTTTCCTGAGAGAGAGAGAGAGAGAGAGAGAGAGAGAGAGAGAGAGAGAGAGAGAGAGAGAGAGAGAGAGAGAGAGAGAGAGAGAGAGAGAGAGAGAGTATTATGTAATCAGTAAAATACACTAATAAAAACAAAACTACGTACTGTATGCAAAGCACACACATCATCGTTAGCTTCCCGTGTGTTACGTGTAAACGTTCATTCTAAGAAATTCACAGAGTAGTATAACTAACACCTGATTGGCTGGTTGGTAGCCATGGAGATCTGTTATCCAATGACTGCCCTCTGCTTCTGTTCTATTTATAGACATATGCCGTGGATGACACTAGGTTTGAACGTTACCATGTTCGTGATTTTCTGACTGCTGACGGCAAAAATTACTCGATAATTTTCTTTATATAATTATTTCTTCGTGAAAACAATAATATAATATGATCATTTTAACTTTAATGTATAGTGGTATGAAAAATACCAGTGTGTCGTAGCGATGCGTCATCAATATAGTGGTATGAAAATACCGCATGGTGTTGTAGCGATACGTAATCACAAAGTACAAATCCTTTTCCCGGACCATCCTCAAAATTTTACGACTCTTCAACTGCAAGATCGATATGGTGAAATATATTATATAGTCATACTTATTGTTGAAATTCACAAGTTGAACTGCAAAACATTAGATTTTGATTGTTATGTACATATATTTTTGTGTTTTACGGAATGTTTGTTTTGAAAATAATAGCTATTAGTGAACATATGATATTAATTGTCCCACTATTTTATTATAGGTGATCTTAATTATCTCACATTCATGTAACAGTATTATATTAATATTTATTTAAATGAACAGTAATTAAAATAACAATAATGAAAAACATAAAGGGAAAAAAAAATTTTTCTGCTGTAGTGATGTTTGTTTGATTATGCATCTGACCTCACATTTCTGAAATTGAAAAATTCCAAAAACCAAAACATCGGAATGTGTGTGTACTACATTTTTTGAAACACGCACACAATGTCTACACATTTACTGATACCCGTTGGTGAAAGACTCAAATTACAGTATTTATTTCTGAGAGAGAGAGAGAGAGAGAGAATGATTTAGGACTCCAAGGCGTGTTATTTTTACAATTATTTTATTATCTTGGTATTCTTTTTAAATCTTGAGATCTTCTATTCAATTCTCGAGATTAGAAAGAAAATTACCGTAACTTCACTAGCAGCAGCACACATCTGAACGACTCGGCCATTAGCACGCTAAACCACCAACCTTATGAACTGACCTCGGAAAAGGAACTCGCATGATACATGAGATACATGACAAAACCACTGTTTATTGGTGAAAATTTTGGGGTCGCATGATATGCGAGATCGCACGTTACTCGAGTATATACGGTAATTTGTATTTTTCCTAGCTATACTTACCCTGAACTACTTGTAGGAGAATCCTGGATGTCAATCCGGTACTGACAAGAAAAAACTGGTTATTCCCTCCTGACCCCCAGCCAGGTATGCCCCAGGGTCGAAGATCATGACCTCTGACCTGCAGTCCTTTCCATGCCCCTAGAGCTCCTGCTCTCAGATACACGGGGACGGATGCGTGGGGGTAAAAATTTCCTAGTTCAGGGTAAGTATAGCTAGGAAAAATACAAATTACTTAAAATTTGTGATTTGTTCAAACGCCATACACTTACCCCGAACTACTTGTAGGAGACTTAATCCTTGGAGGCAGGAGTATCTATATCTAGGGAAGGATGAGTTCCTACCAGGAAGAGGTCATCCTCCTTCAAGCCGGAAGGAGGAGGGAGCCCCACTCCGCCGGATTAGGGCGGAGGTGGGGATCCCCTCGCCGTTCAGAGGCAATCCCGACTGGTGGGCAACGGAGGGGATAACTTATGAGTGTAAAGCAAAGGTCTGTAAGACAAATATTCCTCCCACAGACTCAACAGAAGATTGAGGAATTTTGCCGATTGCGTCGAAGGCCCAGTGGGGTAGGGGGAAGAGGGGCAGGGTAGGATACAGAAGATGGAAACACCACATATACAAACTCACATACATACGATGCATAACCCCCCCAGGCTAGGCAAGACCCTATGCTGGCCCGCCACCATCGACCCTATCTCAAAGGCGTCAAGGGACCTCCTCGTACAATCCTTGAGGTAATGGGGCTGTAAAGGTGGACTGACTCTTCCACATCCCCACCCACAGGATTCGGGCAATGGCCATATTCTTGGAGAAAGACAAGGAGGTGCCTATACCCCTGATGTCGTGGGGCTTCACGTCTTGCGGGTGGACCAGCCCCGCTCCCTTGTAGGCCCTCCTGATGGTCTCCCTTAACCAGAAGGAGATGGTGTTCTTCACAACCGCTCTCTTCTCCCACCCAGTAGAGACGAAAAGATTTTGAATACCAGGGCGGAGTCCTTCCATCCTGCCGAGATATTTTCTCACTGCCCTGACTGGGCAAAGGAGCAGGTCCTTGGGATCCTTGGACTTGGGAAGAGCTAGAATGGAGAACTCCATGAACTGCTCGTCTACCACCGATAGGTTCTGGGTCTTGGCTAAGAAGGACAACATGAATTTTAAAGTTAGTTTACTCCACCCCTTGAGTGGGACATCTGGTAGGAGAGCCCATGAAGCTCCCCCATCCTCTTGGGGATGCTAAAACCAAGAGGAAGACTGTTTCGAGTGTGAGCTCTTGGTCTGTAATATCCTTGAGTAGCTCAAAGGGGAGCTTTTTCAGAGAGGCCAGTGATTATATATTGTATAATTGTTACTGGTATTTTATGCGTTGTCGAAATATGGTGGGTGTCCTATATATGGACAGCATATGGTTGATTTTAGAAGGTATCTGTTGATGTATTTAAGTTGGGTTGTGACGTCATAGGCCGTGACGTCATAGACAAGATGGCAGCGGCGGCAGTGGGATGTAAACAATAACACGGGGCAGAAGGAGACATGTGCATGTGCAGTTTGGTTAGTAGGAGAAAGCTCTCTGTCTGGTAGGAGTTTTTGGGTCGGAAGTCTTGTTGTGCTGTTGTTCTAAGGTGATTTCTGGAGTATACTGGAGTTGGAGAGCACGTACTGGTGGGTAAATTATACATTTGTGTAACAAAAAGGGTTAGGCTAGGCTAGGCTAACATTCAAAATGGTAGCAGAGCGTGGTTGATCAAAGATGCCTGGATCCGACAGTGAACAAAGGGAGACTAGATGGAGAAGGGAATGTCCGAGGTTTAGGGATACAAGAAGAGTACAAAGAATGGAAAGGTCAAGTCGAAGATTGGCTATTGTTGTATGGAGAAGATGCAAAATACCCAGCGATAGAAATGAGAATGAGCTTAAAAGGGAAAGCCCGAGAACTAGTGGAAGGATTAGATAAGAGATAAACTTATGGGTACAGAGGGTGCAAAGATAATCCTAGACAAACTAGATAAAGCCTATCTAAAAGACTCGGTAATGGAGAATTACAGCAGAATAAAAAAAAATACATTCTAATAAGAAGAGAATCTAATGAAAAGATGGCGGACTATTTAATTAGATACGAGAAGGCAGCATTCGAGTGTGAAAGAGCCATGGGGAAAGGCGCGCTTGAAGGGGAAGTCAAGGGTTATCATGCAATAGAGCAAGCAAATCTCACGGAAAATAAAAAACAAATGGTATTATTGGCTTGTGGGCAAGAAAACTTAGAGTACGAAACAGTGTCGCAAACAATGAAAAGACTATTTGAGGGATTAGGGACTAAAGAGGAATGGGAATGGTGGGGGTTGTAAGAAGGCAATGCCAGTTCTGGGAGAGAGAGGGAAAACCAGAGATATCAGAGAAGATGGAACCGAGGTAGGGGTGGAAGAAATATGATATTGTTATGATACAATAAAGTTTGTTCATACTTACCTGGCAGATATATATATACTAGCTGTATTTTCTGAAGTCTGACAGAATTTCAAAAACTTCCGGCACACGCAGTGGTCGGCCACGTGGTTAGTACCCATTCCCTCCGCTGGGAGGCGGGTATCAGGAACCATTCCCATTTTCTATTCATATTTTTATTCCCACTGTCCCCTGAAGGGAGGTGGGTGGGTACTTGATTACTATATATATCTGCCAGGTAAGTATGAACAAACTTTATTGTATCATAACAATATCATTTTGTTCATGAAACTTACCTGTCAGATATATACGTATATATAGCTGAATCCCACCGTTGGAGGTGGGAAGGGACAGAATAGAAGGATTTTGGGAAACAAATTGCGTGCAGATGATTTACAACTTGGTTCCACCTGTTAGCATAGCTGACTTCGTGATTACTGTCACCCAAGTCTGCTTCTGCTTTACTAGAGTTGCCAGCGAGGTAGAGACCTATATAGCTGGTGCACTCCAGATGATCTGTCAATGGGGGCATGACCACAATGTGACTAGACCATATTGACCATAGCATGAGGCTAAGAAGTTAAAATAAATAAATATATATTATTATAGGGGAAATAATAAAATAAAATATATATATATATATATATAGATATATATATATATATATATATATATATATATATATATATATATATATATATCACCACCTGACCAACCTAGCCAAAGTTAAGGTGTTTTAACTAAGGCTTAAGAGTTAAGAAGTCCGCCATTGGCGGCGACTCAACAACTAAATTAAGAGCTCTTCCTAACCACTTTCTACAGGATAGGATGAGTGGTACTTCTTGCCCCCAAGATTGTGTCTGCAGACACGTATGGCCCTAGCGAGCAGCAGATCTCATATGCCGTCTTCACATCCCGCAGGGAGTGTGAAGTGAACACAGAGTTGCTTTGCTAAAACGTGGTATCAAGGATGTTACTGCGTGCCATGCTCTGTTGAAATGCTTCCGAGGCCGCGCCCTCACCTCGTGAGCATTCAGATCAAAAGATTTCAAATCTTTGTGCAAACACAATGAAAGAGCCTTTTTGAAAGAACTCCTTAACAATAAAGCCAGGGTGTTCTTTGATATGGGCAAGTCTGGTCTTTTTCGGAACACTGCAGATTGTCCGAAGGACTTCGAATTTTAGTTTTATGTAGATAAAACTTGAGAGACCCGACAGGGCACAAGACTCTCTCTGGCTCTTGCTCAATAACTTGTGCCATCCCTTGATTCCAAGCTCCTGGCCCAAGGACTAGACGGGTTTCCATTCTTAGGCCACAACGGAAGGCTTAGAGAACACACCGCATTGTGTTCTCTAAAGCCAAAACGTCTGACGGGCTTAAAACCTCACTAACCCTCTTTGTCATATCTAGAGGGGTTAGAAAATAGGCCTTTCTGGTCACGTGCATTAAGTTAACAGAAAGGAGAGGTTCGAAATGCTTTGACATCAAGAACTTCAGACTATGTCTAAGTTCCATATTGAAAGCTTCGATCTGGACATGCACAGTCAGTCCGTCTGTACTAAAGTCAAGTGACCGACCAGGTGACCAGTCAGACGAATCAAGGACAGCAAGGCTGCACCCTGAAGACTATAAGGCACTATTCTTCGCTGAAGGATGAGTGTCTGGACTGACTGGGCGATTCAAGCTAAGCAAACCTTGGGGGTGTATCAACGCAACCCAATGTCGTCAGCGAATCAACTCATGAGCAACTCCTGACTCGAGCTTCTGGTGCCAAGAGAAAGGAGCGCGGAGCAAAAAGGCGATTCAGTCCCGAAGGACGAATGCCTGACAGTCCAACCTGGTCTCATGTTACACGATCATCGGAGGTGTATCAACGCAACCGACTTCGTCAACAAGAAACTCAGGATTACTAAATGTCGCCTGATCTCGCACGAGTGTCTGACTCCGAGAAAACAGATAAGACAAAAAGTAGATGGTGAGCTAGTTTCGAGATTCCACAGACCTCAAAGATCGTGAAGGGCTTTGTTGTTTGACAGATGCAAATCTCGGAGACCAAAGGCCGTCAACAACATATTTGCGTATTCTTTAATAGTTGTGACTGCCAGCTTATCCCATTCTTCAGACGGAAAGGGAAGACAGTAATGTAATTTACAGAGGTCGAGGTGGAGGAAAAGCCACTCTTCCTGCACTATCTCCCGAAATGGCCCATTCCGATTGGTACCCCACAAGAAAGGCAGCATTCTTTGCCTTGGCAATGACACTTGCCATTAGACTTGAAAATCCTCTTATTCCTGTCAACATCTCGATAGTCTGAACGTAGTCAGACTCAGAGCGGAGAGGTTTATAGGTACCTTTCGAAGTGAGGCTGTTAGAGTAGACCGACTCTCTCGGAAAAGGTCCTTGGAAAGTGAACTAGGAAGGACGTGACCTCTGTGAATCCAGGATCTTGAAGGCCAACATGGGGCGATCAGCGTCATTGTCGCTCCCTGTGACGTCATAAATCATCTTATTACATTTCCTAAGAGATTGAAAAAAGGGGAAAAGAGACTAAACATCCATCCCCGTTCAATACCATAGGATGGCGTTTAATGCTACCGCTCCCGGATCGAGAATAAGGGAGCAGAGTAGATGAAGCCTCTTCATCCTCAACATAGCAAAGAGATGTATGAAAGGATGTCCCTAAAGTCTCCACAACTCTCAACATACTTCTAATCAAAGATTCCACTCGGAAGTCAGTAGTTGCTGCCGTCAATCGAGAAGATTCGTACAGACTTTTTGCAATCCTGTAACGAACCTCTTGAGGATCGTTACGTTCTATGCCTGTTGTCATAATAGGCTCTTTCTCGTAAACTCGAACAGGGACCGAGAGATGATACTTCTTAAGATATGAGAGAGCTGTGGAATTGTCCGAGTTGATCTGGACCACTGGTTCCAAAAACTCGTTCTTCAAGGACTGGAGGGACGACCGAATTGCTTCCAATTCTTTCAGATTATGTGCCAGGACATCTGAAACCCTCTCCAGATGCCTGGCACATTCTCGCTATCACCTCAGGTGATACTTGAAGCACTGAGAGATGTTCAGAATCATTTCTAGATCTTGGATAATATTTCAGTTTTCCGGTAGGAAAAAACTGTAGAGGTCTGAATTGCAGTCTATTCAGGGAAACAAACTTCTTCGGGAAGGAAACGGTCCCCAGCAGGCTCATCCATTCCCTCACCGAGCATGCTTACTTCCCTAATAAGGCTGCGCTTTGCCTAAGCAGGAGAGCATATAATAGTGCAATGTCGAGGTAGACTCGTAGTCCTATTACAGCGCGGTAACGAGCACCGAAAGAAGTAAGAGATATCTCTGTTGAACATAGTTACGCAAAACGAAGGCAATGTTTATTCATGCATGTTAGAAATCCCCTCAATCTTAGGCTAAAGTCCGTGATTGTAGGGCAGAGATACAGTTAGTCAGTCAATCCCGCAGGAGAGAGAGACGTAACCGCCCGCGCAGAGATACAGTTAGTCCCCCCCCCCCAGTCAAATCCCGCACGGAGAGAGAGACGTAACCAACCGCGCATGACAGCGAACTAGCTGGTACTGGCTCGGTTGGAGTACAGCGACAGCAGCTTACGTTCGTCGTCTCTTACTCTTATGCCTGGGTTGCCAGCTACTCTATTCTACGAAGGAATAGGTCTGTTATTTTTTGAGCAGAAAGAGACTCTCAAGCTGGTATACGTATTTAAGCGAAACAGAAAACGCTAAATATAGAGCTGCGTTTGTGTCGTCATAACACTACCATAAAACAGTAAAAGATAAATCGGAAACTCCTGGAAGGCTGCAGGGAGTACCGATTAAATGCCCTTAAAATAATAGACCTCTCGGTTGCCATCCGTAGAGGTAACTACAGCATGCGTATATGACTTGAACCAACCAGTAGTAAAATAACGCAAGGCAAAATATGATATTGTTATGATACAATAAAGTTTGTTCATACTTACCTGGCAGATATATCTATAGCTGAATTCAGAAATATAGCTACATATATATCTGACAGGCAAGTTTCATGAACAAATCGTAGAGAATCGAAGCGGACAGCTCAAGCTTCTTATGTTATTGGACATAAGCATTCATTGACGTAGTCTACAAGTCTATTTCTTGTACGAGTCTGCGATTGATGAATGAGAGCTCTTCCGAATCTTGTCAATAAGAGCTTGTCCGCTTACGCAATATAAAGTTATTGAGATGTTTGTCAATGAGAACTAACCCATTTACGGGACAAAGTGTTATTTTGTCAATGAGGGGATACCCACTTACTTGACAAAACAATAGTATATTGTCAATGGGGGAAAGTCACTGAACTGACAAAACGTAATCCAGGAAGTCGAGCATATAATTTTCCCGATTCCCGTATCAATCGAGGAAGGGGCAAGAATCCTGTTAAGAGACTGGGCTTACAGCAGGTAGGACCCCGATGTTCAACTTCGGCAGCTTAGTCCCGAACTAGGAACTAACAAAATCTATCACCTGAAAAGCCCTTTCAGATGGACTAAAAGGCTTGCAAAATTATCCTGGGAAGAGGAAGGAACTCTCCAACCAGCTTCCTCTCCTGTATCACAACGAATGCCTGCTATTTATTGGCAGTATGGCAAAGGAAGTCCTGTCTTGCGCTTTCCTGAAGAGCGTCCTCTTGACGAGTACCTTTGCAAGAATCCTACTGAACGTTGTCAAGCGTAATGACGTGCAGGACGTCGAGCTTTTACATACCCCCTAGCTGCCTTACCGCAAAGTCTTGACTGCGGTAGAGCAAAAGAGATCTTCCCTTGAGCTTTCCTTAACTCCATCCAATCCTGGACTTTGCGAAAAGCAATATTATTTGACAGAGACCTCTTGAATTCACGAAACCCGTGGTCTTTGCTGGGTTTCGAAGACGAAGTTGCCTGTTCACTTTAAGCTTCCTCCGAAGCACTGCTTACTTCACATTCTTTGCAGGTGAGGTAGAAGGGATCACCGAAGGTAGAGGTAAAAAACCTTTAGGCCCAAATCTGAAACAAGAGCTTGAAGAGTTCAACAGAAACGTTCAGCCAGGCGACACACCTGGCGTGCGCTGGCGCGCTCCTGGCGTCCACTGGCGCGCGCTTGGCGTCCATCCGAGCGTCGAAAGAAGCGTGCAGAAAAGCGTCACGCTCCTGACAGGCGTCAAAACAAGCGAGAGAAACTGCCTTCAGGGAAGAGCGAGAGACATCTCGGAGAGAAATCCGACTGCACGAAGCAGTCTCAGGAGAAGGGTTGATCGTGTGAGAATACGAGGGGCGAGGGGACGCCTTCTTATTCTCACAGTAACAAAGCTCGGACGTCCGCGCTCAAAAGCGTCCTGCTACTATGACTTCTTTTTCCTATTTCTTGGTGGAAAGACGTACACGTGTTCAGGCGACGTTCGCCTTCTTACATCTCACTGCAATGCATGACGAGAGAGAGAGAGAGAGGATGTGAAGCGTCCTCTTCTATAAAGCTTCTATTTAGAGGGCGCGAGTCCTTCCGAAAGCTCCAACCCCTGCGTGGGGAGGACGCTTCGAAGGACGAGAAGCAATCCTTCAGGATTCGTGCGCGTGCACGCACTTTGGCAGCCTGGGAGTATCTTCAGGTCTGCCGAAGGGACGCCAGATCGGTGGGGAGTCCCCGTAACCCTCCTTCGGCTTTCGACTTGCCCACTCCCTGTGTTCCTGGGAGTCCGACAGAGGTCCAGGCCTACAGGCGAAATGGGGCCGATCTGACGCCCCCTCCACAACACTAGGGGCACTACACTTCACAACAATGATTGGAGAGCAAGCACTTTAGATTCCAAGATACAGATGGAATCTATAACGTAAAGGGCATCCTGATACCCGCCTTCCAGCGGCGGGAATGGGTACTAACCACCTGGCCGACCACTGCATGCCGGAAGTTTTTGAAATTCTGTCAGACTTCAGAAAATACAGCTATATATATATCTGACAGGTAAGTTTCATGAACAAACCTATAAATAAAGAAGGAAAGGTAAAAGTATGTGCAATATACAACTCAAAATGGCATTGGGCTAGGGATTGTCCTCAGAATTTTCATAACAGGAAGAAAACTGAAACAAAACCAGAAGAAAATAAGCTGAAAACAGAAACTGGGACAGAAGAAGAAGAGGTTTAAGTAGGAGAAGTTAATAAAATAGTGGAGGAGTCGTGGGAGGTGGTTGATGCAATTTTGGACACCGTGTAAATCGACAGTTTGCGGGGAATTGTGACTAACACGCATTGCCATGGATTTGAGTCAGGAAGAGTTGAGGAGAATGAGGGACACTACGACAGAGTCTAATAAAGTGTTTAATTTTGGGGAGACATAAGTCGAAAAGACTAATAGAAATACCTGTGATACTAAAACATAAGAAGTTTTATTTGAAGACAGAAATTATGCAGGGTGATATACCCTGGCTGAAAGGTAAGCAAACCATGAGCAAAATGGGTAAGACCCTAAATTTGAAAGAAAATTGTCATAATAGAAGTATAAGAAGGAATGAAAGTAGAGTTAAGAGAAGACAAACAGGGTCATTTAAGAGTACCTATAAGGAGGAGGAAGGTAGAAGAATTATTACTGGAGGGTTGAAAGGGAAAGAATCTGAGGGAAATTAAGAACACAATGAAGAAATTACATTTACCGTTTGGTCACGGAAGTGGAGATAAAATATGGAAGCTAAAAGAGGAAGCACAATGGAGTAATGGGTTAATCGAAAAAGAAAAAGAGAAAATAAGAAAGTTACTAACAAAACTGACTGAAAATTGTGAGGTTTGTAAAAGGTACAAAAGAAATCCCACCAAACCAGTAGTAGGCTTTTCTTGGAGTAAAACTTTTAATGAAGTTGTAGCGATGGATGTGGGAGATAGAAGAGAGAAATTCTTCGTAATAGTGGATATGGCAACGAGGTATTGTCAAGACTGTTGGATAAGAGATAAGATACCAGAAACTATAAGAAAGACACTTTTTGAGTGCTGGTTTGCTATATTTGGAGCGCCCTCAAAAATATTGTCAGACAATTGGGGAGAATTTCAAAATGAAAAAGTAAGGAGGATGGCAGAAAGATGGAATATTAAAGTATTAGCCACAGCATCGGAATCTCCGTGGAGCAACAGATTATGTGAAAAGACCGTAGGCATGATCAAGGGAACTGTAAGAAAGATGATGGAGGAGGAGGAAGTAGATTGGTCCATAGCATTGAAATGGGTAGTGAGTGCTAGGAACTGCTTAATGAATAATGGATTTTTGGTTTGTATGGTGTTTTTACGTTGCATGGAACCAGTGGTTATTCAGCAACGGGACCAACGGCTTTACGTGACTTCCGAACCCCGTCGAGAGTGAACTTCTATCACTCCTCAATGGAATGGCCGAGAATCGAACCCGCGAGCAGCGAGGTGGGAAGCAAACACCAAACCAACCACACCACTGAGGCGCTTGGATAATGGAGGTTTCTCTCCCAACCAATTAGTATTTGGAAAAAACCCTTCACTGCCTAACCTAATGGGAGAAGAAATTTCAAGTCCTGCAAGCAGAGAGAAAGGGATGGAAGAGGGTATGGTAAGGGACGCACTGAATGCAATTGCATAAGGCCAGAGAAGCGTTTATAAAAAATGAGTCCAGTAATAAAATAAGAATAGCTTTAAACAAAAACATCAGAGAACATAAATTTGAAGAAGCAGTGGTAGGAGATGAGGTATTCTATAAGAGGGAAAATGAAAATGAATGGAGAGGACCTGCTTAGGTAGTGGGAGTATAGGGGAAAACAGTAATAGTCAAACATGAGGATTCTTTAAGAGAAGTAGCTAGGATACATGTGACTAGGATCCAAAGGCGATCACCAGATACAGAAGAGATATCTGCTAGAATAGATAAATCCCATCGTGTGAAAGGTAGATCAGATGGCCCAAATGAAGGGAATGTAGATTGGCAAGAAGGAGAGGAGATAATAGTAGGTGGGAGAAGGAATGCAGATGCAGGAGAGGCTATAGAAAGAGATGTGGTAGAGGATACAGTGGAAGATGCCGGGGAAAGTGGGTCAATAGAAGGCGAGTTAATGGAAGAGATACCAGAATTCAAAGAGGGAAATAGAGTTAGAGCTATAAACAACAATACAGGACAAGTAAAAGAATGGACTATATTAAGTCTTGCTTGAAAAAGATCAAGCCAGGCATGGGCTGATTCATTCAATGTACAAGACTCACAGTCAGGTGACAAAGGGTGGGTTACCTTGAGGGATTAAAGTCAGGTAGAAAAAAATTGAAGATGAAGAGGTGGTGGTGTTGGGATTTGAAAACAGAAGCGTAATGGAAGCTAAAGAAAAAGAACTTTAAAGTTGGAGATATAACCAGGTATATGAGGAGGTAAATGATGTTGGACAAAAAGCTATATCTACAAGATGGATAGTAACTGAAAAGATAAAAAGGGGGGGGGGGGAAAGGATATGTAAAGCAAGATTGGTAGCTAGAGGGTTGGAAGAAGAGATGGCAAAGTGGGAAAAGGACGCTCCCACATGCAATGCTGAAATTGTTTAATTCTGTCAAACCATAATAAAAGATGAAAAACTGGAATTGTTATACATTGGATGTCAAAACTGCATATTTATAAGGTGACGAGATACAAAGAGAAGTTTATTTAAAGCCACCTAGGCATGATGGTTGGAGGGGATTATGGAAGTTGAAGGAAACCGTCTACGGGCTCAAGGACGCAGCAAAAGCATGGTATTGTAAAGTGGTGAAAGTAGTGAAGGAGCTTCAAGGTGAGAGAAGTAGACTAGAATCTAATATACTCTTTTGAAAAAAGGACAATAAATTGAATGGCATTTTGTGTACACATAGATAATTTATGCTATGGAGGAACTGAAGGATTCTTAAAAGGAAACAATTAGGAAATTGAAAGGGAAATTGTAAGTAGGAGAATAAGAGAGTAAAAGGTTTAAGTATATAGGAGTAGTAATAGAGCTGAAGAATAGATTTTCCCTTAATCAGTGGCAGTATATAAATTCTATAAGAGAACCAGAGGCTAGAAGATATACAGGTAATAGAGTGCTAGAACAAAAGGAGTTAACCAAGTATAGATCAGTGGTAGGGCAGCTGAAATAGGTATCACTACATACCATGCCAGGAATATCATATGATGTTAGCGAATTAAGTAAAGCATTTAAAGAAGGAATGACTCAAGATATGAAGAAGCTTATTAAAATTGTGTGAGATGGAAGAAGAAAAGATTTATTGGGAAGCCTATGCAGATGCTTCATTTGGAAACATAGAAGATGGCCATATTCAACTGGGTTATATTATTTCCTTGACAGATGGGAAGAGGAGAAGTCCCATATGGTGGCAGTCTAGGAAATCCAGGAGTGGCAAAATCCACCATTGAGGCCGAAGCCCTGAGTGTTGGGAAGGCAATAGAAGGATTAATATGTTTCAAATATTTGTGGGAAGAAGTAGTAGGAGGGAGAAATTTAGAAGCTTTAGTTAATACTGATAGTAAAACACTAATGAGCGCCATCAAATTGAGCACTGGTGTAAGTAGCAAGATTAAAAATAGATTTGTTCATATACGGAACAAACCTTCGGTCTTAACATTAGGATTTACTAGCGCCAAGCTGGAAACCGGTAGAATTAAAATTACACTTGTGAGATCCAGGGACTATTGGCATCTATACCAGGTCACGGGGCATGTATACCCAGAATGCCCACGGCTACCTGTGACCCACCAGTTATTTTCCTACCGCCTTTAAGATAAGACTTGTTACTGTCTATCTGATTTAAAGCCAGTTTTTAAGTTTGCCCGTTCTTTATCCATTTCATTTTTCATTTCTTATTACCTTTTCTTTCTCCGAGTGTGCTCAGTGTGAGGAAAGAGTGTATAAGTGGTATGATGGAGAATTTTGCCTCAACATCGGGATCGTCTACCATTTCGAAGAAGAAACAAAGGAAATGCCCAGGAGTCAGTGGCTTTCCATGTTCTAGGTTCCTAACTTCGGTGTCGACGGATCCTCATCCAACGTGTAGTAGGTGCAGGGAAAAACGTATGTACGATTACTAATCCATGTTTCTGTTTGTCGCGGTTGGTCGGTGGAACAGTGGAAGAAGTTCTATGGGAAAAGTCAATACAAAAGGAAGGTGGAGACGCCATCTTTGGATGACCAAACCTTACAGGCTTCTTTTGTATCGGCAATAAACCAGGCTGCTCCATATGTTTCTCCACCTCCTTTTGATTTGTCTCATACCCCTTCGGTTTCTCCTAGCGGTTCAGTATCGGAAACGTCAGGAGGGCCCTTGGGTAATTTTATGAATAATATGCACTCTCCTTTGTTCCCAGCAAGTAGAGGGGGAGATCCACCATCTTTGTTCCAGGCTCCTGCTCCTCAAGCGCATAGGTTAGATGGTACATGGTCAGCGCTAGGCCTACCAGGCGTACCAACCTTGGATGGTCTGCTTGCGCATTATATGACGTCACGGTTCCAGCAGGGTCCGGCAGCGCTGAATGTTCCTCATCCCCCGGGCTTGCAATTTATGGGAGTTAATGCCGCGGCTTCACCATCAAACTCAAGTGTTTACAGCGATGCAGAACGTGGGAGGTAGTTTGGCAGCAAACGTGCAGTTGCCAGCAGAAACCTCTCAGTCTCTCCCTACGAGAGGGATGACGTCACAACATACGTCACACACCGATATGGCAGGCGTGATGACGTCACAGACTGCTTCTCGGCCTATTTCGCTGCACCCAGATGCTAATACGCCTTCTGACCCGTCAATACAAACTGTAATGCAGAAATTACAGGATATAGAGGAGAGAATGAATAAGAGAGACAAAAAGAAAAAGTGTGATTCGCCTTCTTCGTCTTCTTCCTCTAGTTCGGCGTCATCGCTAAGTCCGATAACGTCACGGCGAGCGCCAGTCAAGCGTTGGAGGAGGATTCGGGAGTTCCTGGCGGATCCTCGAGCTAAGAGGAGAAGAATCAATTCTTCCTCATCTTCGGACCAAGACTGCCATATCCAAGTCAGCAGGAAGGTCGAGAAGTCAGTGGCTACTAAGCACAAGGTTAGCAGACGAAGCCGTTCGCAAGAATCCGAACAAGCGAGAGAGGCGACGGCCGACGGACTAGCGGCCGATGCGGAGTTGCCAGTTCGGATCGCAAAAACTACGATACCGCTGGTAAAATCGACATTGGCGGCGAAAGGTGCAGCAGAGGATAGAATGCAGGTCCCAGTTTCGCCCGTAAGGCCGTTCAAAATACGTACGAAGGACAATAAGGCTCCTATTAAAAGTACAAAAAATGATATTGTTATGATACAATAAAGTTCGTTCATACTTACCTGGCAGATATATATATAGCTGTATTTTCTGAAGTCCGACGGAATTTAAAAAACTTCCGACACACGCAGTGGTCGGCCAGGTGGTTAGTACCCATTCCCGCCGCTGGGAGGCGGGTATCAGGAACCATTCCCATTTTCTATTCATAATTTTTATTTCCACTGTCCCCTGAGGGGAGGTGGGTGGGTACTTGATTATATATATCTGCCAGGTAAGTATGAACAAACTTTATTGTATCATAACAATATCATTTTGTTCATGAAACTACCTGTCAGATATATATAGCTGAATCCCACCGTTGGAGGTGGGAAGGGACAGAATAGAAGGATTTTGGGAAACAAATGCATGCAGATGATTTACATCTTGGTTCCACCTGTTAGCATAGCTGACTTCGTGATTACTGTCACCCAAGTCTGCTTCTGCTTTACTAGAGTTGCCAGCGAAGTAGAGACCTATAAAGCTGGTGCACTCCAGATGATCTGTCAACGGGGGCGTGACCACAATGTGACTAGACCATATTGACCATACCATGAGGGCTAAGAAGTCATACCATGAGGGCTAAGAAGTAAAATAAATATATATATATATAAAAATTATATATCACCACCTGACCAACCTAGCCAAAGTTAAGTGTTAACTAAGGCTTAAGAGTTAAGAAGTCGCCGTTGTCGGCGACTACAACAACTAAATTAAGAGCTCTTCCTAACCATTTTCTACAGGATAAGATGAGTGGTACTTCTTGCCCCCAAGATTGTGTCTGCAGACACGTATGGCCCTAGCGAGCAGCAGATATCATATGCCATCTTCACATCTCGCAGGGAGTGTGAACGTGAACAACAGAGTTTGCTTCGCTAAAACATGGTACTCAAGGATGCTTGCTGAGTTGCCATGCTCTGTTGAAATTCGCTCCGAGGCCGCGCCCTCACCTCGTGAGCATTCAGATAAAAAGATTTCAAATCTTTGTGCAAACACAATGAAGGAGCATTTTTGAAAGAACTCCTTAACACTAAAGCCAGGGTGTTCTTCGATATGGGCAAAGTCTGGTCTTTTTTTTTTTTTTTCGGTAACACTGCAGATTGCCCGAATGACTTCGACTTTCTTGAGGTTTTATGTAGATAAAACTTGAGAGACCCGACAGGGCACAGGACTCTCTCTCTTGGCTCCTGCCCAGTAACTTGTGCCATCCTTGCTTCCAAGCTCCTGGCCCAAGGACAAAAGGGTTTCCATTCTTAGGCCACAACGGAAGGCTTAGAGAGCACACCGCCTTGTGTTCTCTAAAGCCAAAACTTGTGACGATGGCTTAAAATCTCACTAACTTTGTCGTATCTAGGGTGGTTAGAAGAAGGCCTTCTGATCACATGCAAGAAGTTAACAGGTAGGAGAGGTTCGAATGCTTTGACATCAAGAACTTCAGACAACGTCTAAGTTCCATATTGAAAGCTTCGATCTGGACATGCACAGTCAGTCCGTCTGTACTAAAGTCAGGTGACCGACCAGTTGACCAGTCAGACGAATCAAGGACAGCAAGGCTGTACCCTGAAGACCATAAGGCACTATCTTCGCTGAAGGATGAGTGTCTGGACTGCCTGGGCGATTCAATCTAAGCAAACCTTGGGGGGTGTATCAACGCAACCCAACGTCGTCAGCGAATCAACTCCTGACTCGAGCTTCTGGTGCCAAGAAAGGGAAAAAGGAGCGAGGAGCAAAAAGGCGATTCAGTCCAACCCAAAGGAAGAATGCCTGACAGTCCAACCCGGTCTCATGTTACACGATCATCGGGTGTATAAACGCAACCGACTTCGTCAACAAGAAACTCAGGGCTACTATATGTCACCTGATCTCGCACGAGTGCTGACTCAGAGAAAACAGGTGAGACAAAAAGTAGATGGTGAGCGAGTTTCGAGATTCCACAGAACTCAAAGATCGTGAAGGGCTTGTTGTTTGACAGATGCAAATCTCTGAGACCAAAGGCCGTTCAACATAATTTGCGTATTCTTAATAGTTGTGACTGCCAGCTTATCTCATTCTTCAGACGGAAATGGAAGACAGTAATCTTATTCCTGTCAACATTTTGATAGTCTGAACGTAGTCAGACTCAGAGCGGAGAGGTTATAGGTACCTTTCGAAGTGAGGCTGTTAGAGTAGACCGACTCTCTCGGAAAAGGTCCTTGGAAAGTGAACTAGGAAGGATAGTGACCTCTGTGAATCCAGGATCCTGAAGGCCAACATGGGGGCGATCAGCGTCATTGTCGCTCCGTGACGTCATAAATATGTTATTGTCATGATACAATAAAGTTTATGCATACTTTACCTGGCAGATATATACTTAGCTATAGACTCCGTCGTCCCCGATAGAAATTCGAATTTCGCGGCACACTCTACAGGTAGGTCAGGTGATCTACCGCCCCGCCGCTGGTGCTGTGGCGGGAGTAGGAATCATTCCCGTTTTCTAAGACAGATTTTTCTCTTCCACCTGTCTCCTGAGGGGAGGTGGCGGTGGGCCATACACCGTATATATCTGCCAGGTAGTATGCATAAAACTTTATTGTATCATGACAATAACATTTTTATGCATTCAACTTACCTGTCAGATATATACTTAGCTGATTGGCACCTTTGGCGGAGGGTAAGAGACAGCTAATTTACTGAAATAGACAGGAAACAACATATGTTGTAGGTAATAAAATTAAAAACCTTGATTCCTACCTGTGTTAGCGAAAGACTCCATGGCTACTGCCTAGGAGCCCGTATCGCTTCAAGAGCCTCAGCGAGGTAGTGACCTCATGCTAAGAGTTCTTGATGGTCTGTTACAAGGGGTCTTACCCACTTACGCTTCAGAACCTTAGGATCTTTGTCAATGGGGTCCTATCCACTTACATGACAAAACACCTTGCATATTGGCCTGATCATAGAGCACGACACTAATCCCGATCACCTGATCCTTATTGGGGTTAGTAACTACGATTGAAAGGAGTCATCCCCGAACCCCTCCTTTCAAGCACCCACAAAAACTCAAAAACAATATTAAAACTAATTATTAAAATTATTAAAAACAAATTTAAGGATCAGCGTCTGCTCCATTTAACCAGCATAGTATCCGCTGATACATAAAGGTCCAAGAGAGAAACATTTATCGTATGTTTATTCTAACCTCCTTTAAATAGTGGATGCAAATACTGAATTGCACCTCCAATAAGTTGCTGCTAAAATGTTTCTCATGGGACATATTCTTCGTAAAAGAAAGGGAAGTTGCCACAGCCCGGACTTCGTGAGCTTTCACTCTCAGCAGCTTTTAAAGAGTTTCTCTTGGCAATTCCTATGAGCTTCGGTCAATACACTTCTGACAAAGAATGCCAGTGCGTTCTTTGACATCGGTCTCTTGGGGTTTCTTACCGAACACCCAAGAACCTTGTCGACATCCCTGAAGCTGTGTCTTTTCTTCTAAATAAAATTTTAAGGTCCTGACTGGGCAAAAGGGACCGATCCAACTCTCTTCCTACCAGAGAAGAGAGTCCCTTGACTTCGAAACTTCTAGGCCAAGGTTTAGAAGGGTTCTCATTCTTCGCTAGGAAAAAAATCCTGGAAGGAAATGACAGCCGAGATCTTTTCTAAATTCCACCCGAGAGTCCAAAGCATGCAATTCACTGATCCTCTTAGCAGTTGCTAGAGCCGACAGGAATATGCATTTGCTAGTCAGATCTCTGAATGAGATTTTATCTATAGGTTCGAACCTGTCCGACATCAAGAACTTTAGGACAACGTCCAGGTTCCAACTCGGGGAATTGATGATCTCAATTTCTTAGTCTCGAAAGACCTGATGAGATCATGAAGATCCTTATTATTCTCGAGGTTCAGCCCTCTGTTTCTAAAAACAGCTGAGAGCATGCTCCTATATCCCTTAATCTTTGATAAGGCCAATTTGGATTCTTCTCTTAAGAAGAGGGAGAAAATCCGCGATTTCGGTTACAGAGGTATTGGAAGAGAGACAGCTTTTTCGACCTACACCATCTACGGAAACTTTCCACTTCGATTGGTAGAACCGCAGGGTAGAGGCTCTGCGGGCTCTAGCAATTGGAGTTGCCACTTTCTTTGAAAAGCCTCTCGCTCTGACCAGTCTTTCGATAGTAGAAAGGCAGTCAGGGAGAGACTTTGGATGTTTTTTGTGGAACCTCTCGAAGTGGGGTTGTCTGAGCAGATCTGTCCTGTATGGTAGAGATCTGGGGAAGTCCACCGTCCATTCCAGTACCTCTGTGAACCAGATTCGGGAAGGCCAAAAGGGAGCAATTAGAGTCATTCTCATTCCTTCCGATGCCACAAATTTTCTTACTACTTCCCCCAGCAACTTTGAATGTGGAAAGGCGTATGCATCTATGCCTGACCAATCCATGAGGAAGGCATCGATCGCTGTGGCTCTGGGATCTTCTTCTAGCGAGCAGAAGTTGTCTATTTTTTGGAGAGGAACGTGGCAAACAGGTCGATCTGGGGTCTCCCCCAGAGTGACCATATTTGTCCGCAGACTTCTGAGTGGAGCATCCACTCTGTCGGGAGAACCTGTTCGGGTTTCTGCTCAATCTGTCTGCCCTTAGGTTTTTTTACTCCTTGGACAAACCTTGTAGCCAGAATAATGCCCCGTTCCTCTGTCCAGGTTAATAGTGCTCTCGCTATTTCGTTCAGTGAGAAAGAGTGAGTGCCCCCTTGATTCCGGATGTAAGCCAGAGCTGTGGTGTTGTCGGAATTGACTTTAACTACCACCTCTCTGACTTCCGCTTCGAAGTATTCCAGGGCTAGGATGAATTGCCAGGAGTTCCTTCGATTGATGTGCAGGAGTAGTTTGTTGTCTGGTTCAAACACCATGTACTTCCTTTGGACCCAGTGGTGCTCCCCAACCTGTCTCGAGGCATCGGAAACAACACTCGGTGAGGGTTCCGAATCAAGAGGGACACCCCTTCCGTTCCTTGTTAATGGGGTTAACCACCACTTTAGGTCTGATTTATACCCCTGGTTGGATGGGAAAAAAGTCTGACAAGTCTCCTGTCTTTTGACTCCACATCCTCTTTAGATAAAATTGCAGAGGTCTGAGATTTAATCTTTCCAGGGAAATGAACTGCTCTAACGAGGAAAGGGTGCCCAGCAGACTGAGCCATTCCCTCGCCGAGGTCCGTTCTTTCACTAAGAAGTTCGAGATCTTTTCTAAGCCTCGAGTAATTCTGTCTTGAGATGGAAACGCCCGAAAACCCCGAGAATCCATCTGTATCCCCAGATAGACTATGTCTGGGGATCAATTGTGATTTCTCGAGGTTCACGAGCAGTCCCAAAGATTTTGTCAAGTTCAAAGTCTTCTCCAAGTCCTTCAAGCACTGAATTCCGATTTTGCTCTTATTAGCCAATCGTCCAGATAAAAGGATATATTTATCCCCTCTAGATGTAGCATCTCGCAACGTTCATCATTAGCCTCGTGAACACTTGAGGGGCCATTGAAAGGCCGAAAGCATAGGGCTCTGAATTGGTTATACTTTAATTTCCCCTGCATCATGAATCGGAGATATTCTTCGATGATGGATGCAGGGGGACATGAAAGTATGCATCTTGTAGATCTAAGGAGACCATCCAATCTCCTGGACGAAGAGCCGCAAGAACCGATTTTGATGTTTCCATAGAGAACTTTGTGTTCTCCACAAATCGGTTCAATGCGCTCCCATCCAGGACCGGTCTCCCCCCCCACCCTTCCCGAGGATTTCGGAACAGAAAAAGACGGTTGTAGAATCATCGGGAATGCAGGATCCCGAACCACTTCGATGGCCTCCTTTTGCAACATCTGTTCTACCAGTTGCAATACTGTTTCTTTCTTGGCAGGGTCCCTGTATTGGGCTGACAGTTCCCTCGGGTTCGTAGTCAAGGGAGGTCTGTCTCGAAATGGGATCATATATCCCTTTGTTACCACGGAAAGGGACCAAATTTCTGCCTGTCTCCGAGCCCATTCTTCGGAAAATTTCCGAAGTCTGGCTCCTACCGGTGCTTGAAGGACTGTTGTCTCATTTAGCTCCTCTTGATAGGTCTGAAGGAAGGCCTACTTCTCTTCTGCACTCCTCTTTTTTTAAAAAGAGAGGGTCTGGCCGAGGTACTTCCTCGAAAGGGCTGTTGAGGAGCCCGAGTCTCTCTCTTAATAGGACCCGAACGTCCTCGATTTCTTTGCAGATTGGGCCAACAGATCTTGTGTGGCCTTTTACTGTCAAAAGAATGAGAAATATCTTTTACAAGATTTGAAGGAAACAATTGGTCCGACAGAGGAGCATACAGAAGAGATGACCTCTGAGTAGGAGTAACTGCTTTCGTCAGAAAAGAGCTAAATAAGACTCTCTTC
>NC_087209.1:65221520-65324020 GCF_015104395.2 Macrobrachium nipponense
TTTATACGTCACACAAACGTTTGGGGCACAATTAACACTGCCAAGAATGACAATTAACTTGGACAGCCACACAGTCAAAACAGTCCTGATTTAGATTGCTTCCAAATTTCAAAAAACACAGTAAGCAAAAATTCTCAGTTAACCACATAGCCCTGATTCATATGAATGATGGGTTCTAGAAAAAAAAAAAAAAAAACTATACAAAAAGGGAGAAGTATTTATTCCCCAAAATATTAAGAAATACAGTAGTACGTACATAAAAAACTGGCATTGTTTAAAAAACTTACAATCAGTCCTATCAACTTGGCTTTCTAGGTAAACTTTAGAAAATCATACACCAGAAAATCAACAAACAACATAACAAAACTAGAGCGTACGTACCACTTGAATGTTTAGATGACGTAGAGCCATACGGAGGCATGTTCGAAGGCCAACTGGTGCAACCCACCATACTTTGGGAGGAGGGGTTCCTTTCACTGACACATGTTTGAGCACCTTTAGAAAGAATAACCAGAAAAAAAAATAAGTACTGTAATGTAATGATTAAAACAAGGTAGATGGACTTGTAACTTACTAATGAATATTTGCTCTTCCCTGTCACAATTTTTTTTTTTAAAGGTGTTTTGCAATTTCGGCTAATCTTCAGGGAGGATTCTCGAATTTCTTGTGGCACCCACCCTCTCATTTCATTATCTTGTAACAGTGTATAAAATAAACAATAATTTACTTAATATTATTCATTATGTAGCTTCAAACTACTTTCTACATTGGCTGTCCTCACCACAACAAGCCTTCACTGTTGGTGGTGATCATCCCCAATCATGCCGATTCACTTAGTCTTCCCAATCACATACAAATACAGCACAGTTCAATTCCACTATAGGCATGCCTGCCGAGGTGGAGACTCAGATGAAGAACCTACAAAGGATCTTTGAGTCTTGGAGGAAATAGTTTCATTTTTTAGAAGTTCTGGATTTTGTAGGCAACATTTTCAATATCAAATACCATTCTAAAACTCCAACTTCAGTCTGTAAATGGCTAAGTTTACCACTGGTACCTAACAAGAAGTCTGACCTTGCATGAAGAGGCAGGGCACAAGAACAGATAACCACAACAGGGTAACCTATAAGGAGACCATCTCTTACCACCTGATTCATCATCAACAATCCCTTGACCACCACCTACTCAAAAATTCTCCGTCCTATTTGCAATATCCATGTCATCCTGAACTGGAAAATGGGTTCTAGAAGGCAACCCAAGAGCAGCCAATGATGCAAAGAGGTTTTGCACAAACCAATTAATTGTTTGCAAGACAATAGAAGATTAGAGGCCACCCATCAATCCAAGTCCACTTAAGTCCATTTTGCCTGACACCATTTCTGATGACTGTGGAATTACTGGGAATGTCTATGAGAAAAGTACATTCCTTCCATGTTCCAGTTCAAAGTATACCTCAAGGAAGTACTTTCAGTTTGTCCTGGAATGGAAGATGTTCTGGTTCTGTATCTTCTTCTTTGGTCTTAATCTACTCACAAGGTCTGCACTCCAACCATGAGCCTTGTGCCCTGTAGCAGCTTGGAGTCAAATATGTACTTAGAATCTGTCTGCATCATTTACTTCACAGACTGATCATTTCATACATGGAAATATTAATATCTCTTTCCAACAAATTTTCTACTGAAGACATAAAATCACAAATTTTAAGTAATTTGTATTTTTCCTAGCTATACTTACCCTGAACTACTTGTAGGAGAATCCTGGATGTCAATCCGGTACTGACAAGAAAAAACTGGTTATTCCCTCCTGACCCCCAGCCAGGTATGCCCCAGGGTCGAAGATCATGACCTCTGAACTGCAGTCCTTTCCATGCCCCTAGAGCTCCTGCTCTCAGATACACGGGGACGGATGCTGGGGGGGTGGGGTTTTTCCTCCGTTCAGGGTAAGTAGTAGCTAGGAAAAATAACAAATTACTTAAAATTTGTGATTTGTTCAAACGCCATACACTTACCCCGAACTACTTGTAGGAGACTTAATCCTTGGAGGCAGGAGTATCTATATCTAGGGAAGGATGAGTTCCTACCAGGAAGAGGTCATCCTCCTTCAGGCCGGAAGGAGGAGGGAGCCCCACTCCGTCGGATTAGGGCAGAGGTGGGGATCCCCTTGCCGTTCAGAGGCAATCCCGACTGGTGGGCAACGGAGGGGATAACTTATGAGTGTTAAGCAAAGGTCTGTAAGGCAAATATTCCTCCCACAGACTCACCAGAAGATTGAGGAATTTTGCCGATTGCGTCGAAGGCCCAGTGGGGTAGGGGGAAGAGGGGCAGGGTAGGATACAGAAGATGGAAACACCACATATACAAACTCACATACATACGATGCATGACCCCCCCAGGCTAGGCAAGACCCTATGCGGCCCCGCCACCATCGACCCTATCTCAAAGGCGTCAAGGGAACCTCCTCGTACATTGCCTTGAGGTAATGGGGCTGTAAAGGTGGACTGACTCTTCCACATCCCCACCCACAGGATTCGGGCATGGCCATATTCTTGGAGAAAGACAAGGAGGTGCCTATACCCCTGATGTCGTGGGGCTTCACGTCTTGCGGGTGGACCAGCCCCGCTCCCTTGTAGGCCCTCCTGATGGTCTCCCTTAACCAGAAGGAGATGGTGTTCTTCACAACCGCTCTCTTCTCCCACCCAGTAGAGATGAAAAGATTTTGAATACCAGGGCGGAGTCCTTCCATCCTGCCGAGATATTTTCTCACTGCCCTGACTGGGCAAAGGAGCAGGTCCTTGGGATCCTTGGACTTGGGAAGAGCTAAAATGGAGAACTCCATGAACTGCTCGTCTACCATCGATGGGTTCTGGGTCTTGGCTAAGAAGGACAACATGAATTTTAAAGTTAGTTTACTCCACCCCTTGAGTGGGACACCTGGTAGGAGAGCCCATGAAACTCCCCCATCCTCTTGGGGATGCTAAAACCAAGAGGAAGACCGTTTTGAGTGTGAGCTCTTAGTCTGTAATATCCTTGAGTGGCTCAAAGGGGGGCTTTTTCAGAGAGGCCAGTGATTATATATTGTATAATTGTTATTGGTATTTTATGCATTGTCGAAATATGGTGGGTGTCCTATATATGGACAGCATATGGTTGATTTTAGAAGGTATCTGTAGTTGGGTTGTGACGTCATAGACAAGATGGAGGCAGCGGCGGTGGGATGTAAACCATAACACGGGGCAGAAGGAGACACGTGCGTGTGCAGTTTGGTTAGTAGGAGAAATCTCTCTGTCTGGTAGGAGTTTTTGGGTCAGAAGTCTTGTTGTGCTGTTGTTCTAAGGTGATTTCTGGAGTATACTGGAGTTGGAGAGCACGTACTGGTGGGTAAATTATACATTTGTGTAACAAAAGGGGTTAGGCTAGGCTAGGCTAACATTCAAACTGATAGCAGAGCGTGGTTGATCAAAGATGCCTGGATCCGACAGTGAACAAAGGGAGACTAGATGGAGAAGGGAATGTCCGAGAATTAGGGATGCAAGAAGAGTACAAAGAATGGAAAGGTCAAGTCGAAGATTGGCTATTGATGTATGGAGAAGATGCAAAATACCTAGCGATAGAAATGAGAATGAGCTTAAAAGGGAAAGCCCGAGAACTAGTGGAAGGATTAGATAAGAGATAAACTTATGGGTACAGAGGGTCCAAAGATAATCCTAGACAAACTAGATAAAGCCTATCTAAAAGACTCGGTAAGGGAGAATTACGGCAGAATAAAAAAATACATTCTAATAAGAGGAGAATCTAGTGAAAAGATGGCAGACTATTTAATTAGATACGAGAAGGCAGCATCCGAGTGTGAAAGAGCCATGGAGAAAGGCGCGCTTGAAGGGGAAGTAAAGGTTATCATGCAATAGAGCAAGCAAATCTCACGGAACATAAAAAACAAATGGTATTATTGGCTTGTGGGCAAGAAAACTTAGAATACGAAACAGTGTCGCAAACAATGAAAAGACTATTTGAGGGATTAGGGACTAAAGAGGAATGGGAATGGTGGGGGTTGTCAGAAGGCAATGCCAGTTCTGGGAGAGAGAGGGAAAACCAGAGATATCAGAGAAGATGGAACCGAGGTAGGTGAGGAAGAAATCCTATAAATAAAGACGGGAAGGTAACAGTATGTGCAATATGCAGCTCGGAATGGCATTGGGCTAGGGATTGTCCTCAGAATTTTCATAACAGGAAGAAAACTGAAACAAAACCAGAAGAAAATAAGCTGAAAACAGAAACTGGAACAGAAGAGGAGGAGGTTTATGTAGAAGTTAATAAAATAGTGAAAAGTGTTTAATTTTGGGGAGACAGAAGTCGAAAAGACTAATAGAAATACCCGTGATACTAAAAAATAGGAAGTTTTATTTGAAGACAGAAATTCTGCAGGGTGATATACCTTGGCTGATAGGTAAGCAAACCATGAGCAAAATGGGTATGACCCTAAATTTGAAAGAAAATTGTCATAACAGAATTATTAGGGGGAATGAAAGTAGAGTTAAGAGACGACAAACAGGGTCATTTAAGAGTACCTATAAGGAGGAGGAAGGCAGAAGAATTATTACTGGAGGGTTGGAAGGGAAATAATCTGAGGGAAATTAAGAACACAATGAAGGAATTGCATTTACAGTTTGGTCACGGAAGTGGAGATAAAATATGGAAGCTAAAAGAGGAAGCACAATGGAGTAATGGGTTAATCGAAAAAGAAAAAGAGAAAATAAGAAAGTTACTAATGGAACTGACTGAAAATTAAGAGGTTTGTAAAAGGTACAAAAGAAATCCCGCCAAACCAGTAGTAGGCTTTTCTTGGAGTAAAACGTTTAATGAAGTTGTAGCGATGGATGTGGGAGAGATAGAAGAGAGAAAGTTCTTGGTAATAGTGGATATGGCAAAGAGGTATTGTCAAGCCTGTTGGATAAAAGATAAGAAACCAGAAACTATAATAAAGACACTTTTTGAGTGCTGGTTTGCTATATTTGGAGCACCCTCAAAAATATTGTCAGACAATGGGGGAGAATTTCAAATGATATTGTTATGATACAATAAAGTTTCATACATACTTACCTGGCAGATATAACTTAGCTAAGACTCCGTCATCCTCGACAGAAATTCAAATTTCGCACGCCAACTCGCTACAGGTAGGTCAGGTGATCTACCGCCCTGCCCTGGTGGCAGGACTAGGAACCATTCCCGTTTTCTATCAGATTTTCTCTCTTCCACCTGTCTCCTGCAGGGAGGCTGGGTGGGCCATTAATTGTATACATCTGCCAGGTAAGTATGTATGAAACTTTATTGTATCATAACAATATTATTTTCATACAATCAACTTACCTGGTCGATATATACTTAGCTGATTGGCACCCTTTGGTGGAGGTAAGAGACAGCTAACTACTGGAATAGACAGGTAAACAACATATGTTGTAGGTATTATAGACCCTTCGGTTCCTACCTGATAGGTGGTAGACTTCATGGCTGCTGCCCAGTAGTCTGCATCACCTCAAGAGCCTTTAGCGAAATATTTGATCTATGGCCAAGAGTTCTTGTGGGTCTGCCGATGGGGTCTTATCCGCTTACTCGGCAGAGCCTAAATGGCATTTGTCAATGGGTGCTAATCCACTTATATGACAACACACCTTATGAAGGAGCACACAACTGATCCCGATCACCTGATCCTAACCACCATGTTAGTACTAAAGATTGTTAAGAGTTATCCCCCAACTCTCCAACAACAACCAGAAACTCAAATAACACAGTACACACGCATACATAAATTTTCAAAAAAAAAATAAAATACTCTTCTAAGAAGATATCACAAGAGTTCCTTACTGAACAATAGTAAACGGCCGCCTGTGCGACGTCTAACACTTTTGCCAGCAGAAAGTCTAGAACATATCTAATAGAAGGTACGCACAAAAATTAAGGATCGTTGCTAGCTCCCATACCCAGGATCGTATCCGCAGACACAAAAGGACCCAGAGAAAAACATTTCTCGTAGGTCACATGAACGTCTTTCAAGTAGTGAGATGCAAACACTGAGTTGCACCTCCAATATGTCGCTTCCAAGATATTCTTTAGCGACATAATTCTGTGAAAAGAGAGAGACGTCGCTACTGCTCTAACCTCATGAGCTCTCACTCTCAAGAGTCTAAAAGAGTCATCAGTACAGATCTTGTGCGCGTCTGTAATGACGTTCCTTACAAAGAAGGCTAAAGCATTCTTGGACATAGGTCTTGTAGGATCTTTAACCGAGCACCAAAGACCTTGTCTAGAACCTCCCATCTGTTTTCTTCCTCTGTAGGTAGAATTTTAGCGCTCACAGGCAAAGAGACCTTTCAGCTTCTCTACCGTGAGACTCGATAAGCCTTTAACTTCGAAGTTTCTTGGGCAGGGATTCGAAGGATTTTAGTTCTTTGCATAAACAGTGCTTTGAACGAACAGATGGCTGAGTCTCTTTTGAACCCCACTTTATCCTCTAGGGCGTGCAGCTCACTAACTCTTTTGGCTGTCGCTAGTGGCAAAAGAAACAAACACTTTCTTGTTAAATCTCAAAACGAGGCCAGATGAGGAGGTTCAAACCTTTCAGAGGACAGGAACTTCAGGACTACATCGAGGTTCCAGCTAGGAGGAGCTGGATCCTTAGACTTTGAAGTCTCAAAGGATCTTATAAGATCGTGTAGATCCTTATTATCTGCAAGCTCTAGGCCTCTATTTCTGAAGACGGCCGAAAGCATACTCCTGTATCCCTTTAAGGTAGATACAGGAAGATGTGAGTCCTCTCTAAGGAACAACAAGAAATCCGCGATTTCGGTCACAGAGGTACTGGAGGAGGACAACTTCTTCGACTTGCACCATTCTCTAAAAACCTCCCACTTAGATTGATAGACTCGCGTAGTGGAAGCTCTGCGGGCTCTAGCGATCGTGCTTGCAGCCTTGCGAGAAAAACCTCTCGCTCTGACAAGTCTTTCGATAGTCGAAAGGCAGTCAGAGCGAGAGCGGGGAGGTTTTGATGATACCTCTTGAAGTGTGGTTGTCTGAGAAGATCCATCCTTCTTGGAAGGGATCTGGGGAAGTCTACTGTCCACTCCACTACCTCTGTGAACCAATCTTGTGCCAGCCAAAAGGGGGGCTATCAGGGTCATTTTCGTCCCCTTTGAAGCCACAAACTTCTTCAGCACTTGCCCCAGAATCTTGAATGGGGGAAATGCGTAGACGTCTACATGGGACCAGTCTAGAAGGAAGGCGTCGACTGCTAGAGCTCTGGGGTCTTCTACCACTGAGCAAAAGACTTCCAGTCTTTTGGAGAGGAATGTGGCAAAACAGGTCCACATGAGGAGTCCCCCATAGAGACCAGAGACTCTGACAAACTTCTGAGTGGAGGGTCCATTCTGTGTGAAGGACCTGGCTCCTCCTGCTCAGCCTGTCTGCCCTCACGTTCCTTACTCCCTGAACAAACCTCGTCAGGATGGAGATGTTCCTTTGGGAGGCCCAAAGTAGTAGATCTCTTGCGAGCCCGTACAGGAAAAATGAGTGTGTCCCTCCTTGCTTCGGAATGTAGGCAAGGGAGGTGGTGTTGTCTGCGTTTACTTGGACTACACTGTTTGTCACTAAAGGTTCGAAATTCTTTATAGCCAGGTGTACGGCTAAAAGTTCTTTGCAGTTTATGTGCCAGGACACCTGAACTGCACTCCAGGTGCCTGACACTTTTCTCGTTCCTAAGGTTGCTCCCCAACCTTTTTCCGACGCGTTGGAAAACAATACAAGGCTTGGGTTCCGAATCTCCAGGGAAATTCCCTTGTTCTCCTTTAATGGGGGCAACCACCATTCCAAGTGTTGTCTCATCTCCACTGGAATGGGAAAACTGTCCGAGAGAAGTCCTGTCTTCCAGTTCCACGATCGTTCCACCCTCTTGAGGAAGAACTGAAGAGGACGAAATGAAGTCCTTCCTAGAGGAAAGAAACTGTTCGAGCGAGCAAGGGTCCCTAGAAGGCTCAACCATTGCCTCGCCGAAGTACGTTCTTTCCCTAAGAAGAGAGAGACTCTCTAAGCCTCTCACGAGTCTCTCTTGAGAAGGAAATACTCGAAAACCCCGAGAATCCATCAATGACCCCAGATAGACCAAGTTCTGGCTGGGGATCAGCTGCGACTTCTCGAGGTTTACGAGTAATCCCAACGAGTTGATCAGGTTTAGGGTCAAAGCAAGGTCCTCCAAACACTGTCTCTCTGATCTGGCTCTGATGAGCCAGTCGTCTAGATACAGAGAGATATTGACACCCTTCAGGTGAAGCCATCTTGCCACATTCTTCATCAGGCTTGTGAAGACCTGAGGAGCTGTGGACAGGCCGAAACACAAGGCCCTGAACTGGTAGATCCTTCCCCCCGTCATGAAACGGAGGTACTTCTTCGACGAAGGATGAATCGGGATGTGAAAATAGGCATCTTGGAGATCCAGGGAAACCATCCAATCCCCTTGGCGAAGAGCCGCAAGGACTGACGCAGAAGTTTCCATGGCGAACTTCTCTTTCTGAACAAATTTGTTCAGAGCGCTGACGTCTAGAACTGGTCTCCAGCCCCCCGAGGCCTTTGCAACCAGGAAAAGACGATTGTAAAACCCCGGGGAGTTTTGATCCAGCACTAGTTCTATCGCTCTCTTGTCCCACATCTGATCCACCATTAGCCGAAGAGTATCTCTCAGAACAGGGTTCTTGTATTTGGCGGACAGTTCCCGCGGAGTTGAAGTCAGGGGAGGACTGTCCTGGAAGGGGATGCAATATCCCTTCTTTATCACAGACATCGACCAAGTGTGTGCATCGACGAATGCCCAGGCATCCGCAAATCCGAGGAGCCTGGCACCTACTGGTTTTTGGAGGCTCCTTACATCACTTTCCCCTTTTAAAGGGACGGAAGGAAGATCTACCTCTCCTCTCAGGTGCTTTCCTTTTTGAGGGAGCTCTGGAGGGAGGGCCTCCTCGAAAGGGCTGAAGAGACGTACTCGCCCCTTTCTTCTCTCCCACTACCACAAGCCTCTTCTTTCTGGAAGACTGAAGGAGAAGGTCCTGGGTCGCCTTCTCAGTTAGTGAACGGGAAATGTCCCTCACCAACTGAGAAGGGAACAAAAAGTCAGACATGGGCGCAAACATCAAGGCTGCTCTTTGTGAGTGAGAAACAGACTTGGTAAGAAAGGCGCTGAAAACAGCCCTCTTCTTCAAGAGTCCCGCTCCAAAGAGAGAGGAGACTTCTCCTGAGCCATCCTGTACCGCCTTGTCTATGCACGACAAGATACAGAGGAGAACTTCAGGATCGAGGCCCTCCGAGTCATGGGCCTTCTTGACCATCACCCCAAGGGACCAATCCAGGAAATTGAATACTTCCAATACATGGAAGAGTCCCTTGAGGAGATGATCAAGCTCAGAAAGACCCCAAGTCACATGAGCCGAGTTCAGGCCATGCCTTCTTGATGCGTCTACCAGACTAGAAACGTCAGCTTCCGCAGAAGCCGGGAGAGAGAGTCCCATATTCTCCCCTGTCTGGTACCAAATACCCCTTCTGCCTGAAAGTCTAGCAAGGGGGCATACAGAAGACAGTTCTGACCAGATCCTTCTTCATCTTCATCCAGTTATCCAGAGACTGAAGAGCTCTCTTCATAGAGATGGTCGGTCTCATTTTCAGAAAAGACGAAGACTTTGGCGTCTTGGAACTTGAAAAGAGAGCGCGCGGAGAAGGAGGAGCGGCAGGAGTTAAGGAATCTCCATATTCCTGAAGAAGAAGAGCTGTCAAAACCTTGTAGTTTGAAAGTCCTTCTCTACCACGAGCCTCGTCTTCTGAATCCTCGTCAACAAAAGGATCAGAAGGAGAATCCGCCTTAAAGTCTGGGGGGTCTTCCCAAACATCTCTCTCTGCGGGAGACAAACTCCTAACCGGAGAGGGACTAAGAATATGTACAGAGCCCCTCTGTAACAAAGCTGGCGCCTCGCGCCTGGCTGGCTCCTCGCACCTGGCTGGCGCCTCGCGCCTGGCTGACGCCTCGTGCCTGGCGCCTGCTCTCGCCTGGCAGACGCTTCGCTGAAATAAGGATCCTCGCGCTTGGCTGGCGCTTCACGCCTGGCTGACGTCTCGTGCCTGAAAGAAGTGTCACGCTCGGTAGGCATCTCACGCCTGGTTGACGCCTCACGTCTGGCTGGCGCCTCGCGCCTGGCAGGAGAAAGAAGACGAGACTTTTTGACAGGAAGTCTAACGTCCTTCTTACGAGGAGGATCTTTCGAAAGGACTCTGACCAACGAGGCTAACTGCTCTTGAACAGCTAAAAGGATCCTCTTGGAAGTCTCTCCAGCGTCCTCTTCAATAGGAGGAGAGGGAGACCTCGAAGGAGTTTGACCAGCTCTGTCGGAACAGGGAGACGTTAAAACCACCTTCGCCATCTTGATCAAGGAGGGAGCTTCATCAGAGAAGCGCTCGGGGCTCCGAGTCAAACAAAGGCTCTTTCCAGTGCCTTTTCAGGGCCTGGAAAGGTCCGAATCCTTCCACCCTCGTTTAGGTGAAGGAGAACCGGACGACGAGAAACACTCTCGGAGGACGCTTTTCCTAAAGCGGTCCTGAGCAGTCTGTTGCGCTACAGAGCCTGCTGAAGGGACGCCTGACCGGTGGGGATTCTCCACAACCTCCGTAAGGCTTTCGACTTTCCTTCTCTGGGCTTGGGAGCTTGGAAGAGGTCTAGGCCTGGGAGCGTCGCAGAGACGATCAGACACCCCCTCCACAACACTGGGGGCACTCACTTCACTTAACACGTCACTTTTACTATCCTTACCTTTCAGGGCAGCCATTTTGGATTTCATCCTTTGAAGTGTAGCCTTCAGATCAGCGATCTCAGAAGCCGAATCTGAATGCAAAGCCTGTGAGGGCCCTGATAAAGAGGGAGAATCAAATGCATGATTTACAGAAGAGTTAGAATCAGGAAAAGGCTCAATAGGCCTTGTACTACCCACACCCTTAGATGCAGCCCTTCTAATTCTATCCCTCTCTAACTTCTTTAAGTAAGAAGTTAGTGTCTTCCATTCCTCAGCACTCAACCTTTCACACTCATGACAGGTGTTAGTCAAAGAACATTCAAACCCTCTACATTTACGGCATACAGTGTGAGGATCAACCGAAGCCTTCGGTATCCTCACCTTGCAGCCTACATTCACACAAACTCTCACACTAACACTCGAATTAGACATTCTGTAGAAAATCAAAAGCAAGTCCAAATCCAGTCCACTGTAGCGAATGCCAAAACAATGATCCAGGTACGTCACCAAAAAGTCAGATGAAAGAAGATCAATTGCCTTGAAAAACTAATTCTAGTCAGGAGGTAGTAACAACAATGTTGATACCACCGGCAACAGAGAAAATCTGATAGAAAACGGGAATGGTTCCTAGTCCTGCCACCCAGGGCAGGGCGGTAGATCACCTGACCTACCTGTAGCGAGTGGCGCGAAATTTGAATTTCTGTCGGGGACGACGGAGTCTTAGCTAAGTATATATCTGACAGGTAAGTTGATTGTATGAAAATGAAAAAGTAAGGAGAATGGCAGAAAGATGGAATATTAAAGTATTGGCCACAGCATCGGAATCTCTGTGGAGCAACGGATTATGTGAAAAGACCGTAGGCATGATCAAGGGAAGTGTAAGAAAGATGATGGAGGAGGAGGAAGTAGATTGGTCCATAGCATTGAAATGGGTAGCGAGTGCTAGGAACTGCTTAATGAATAATGGATTTTTGGTTTGTATGGTATTTTTACGTTGCATGGAACCAGTGGTTATTCAGCAACGGGACCAACGGCTTTACGTGACTTCCAAACCACGTCGAGAGTGAACTTCTATCACTAGAAATGCACATCTCTCACTCCTCAATGGAATGGCCGAGAATCGAACCCGCGAGCACCAAGGTGGGAAGCAAGCACCAAACCAACCATGCCTTTGAGGCACTTGGATAATGGAGGTTTCTCTCCCAACCAATTAGTATTTGGAAAAAACCCTTCACTGCCTAACCTAATGGGAGAAGAAAATTCAAGTCCTGCAAGCAGAGAGAAAGGGATGGAAGAGGGTATGGTAAGGGACGCACTGAATGCAATTGCACAAGGCCAGAGAAGCGTTTATAAAAAATGAGTCCTGTAATAAAATAAGAATAGCTCTAAACAAAAACATCAGAGAACATAAATTTTAAGAAGCAGTGGTAGGAGATGAGGTATTCTATAAGAGGGAAAATGAAAATGAATGGAGAGGACCTGCTCAGGTAGTGGGAGTATCGGGGAAAACAGTAATAGTCAAGCATGGGGATTCTTTAAGAGAAGTAACTAGGACACCTGTGACTAGGATCCAAAGACGATCACCAGATACAGAAGAGATATCTGTTAGAATATATAAATCCCATTGTGTGAAAGGTAGATCAGATGGCCCAAATAAAGGGAATGTAGATTGGCAAGAAGGAGAGGAGATAATAGTAGGCGGGAGAAGGAATGCAAACACAGAAGAGGCTATAGAAAGAGATGTGGTAGAGGATACAGTGGAAGATGTGGGGGAAAGTGGGTCAATAGAAGGCGAGTTAATGGAATAGATACCAAAATTCAAAGAGGGAAATAGAGTTAGAGCTATAAACAACAATACAGGACAAGTAGAAGAATGGACTATATTAAGTCTTGCATGAAAAAGATCAAGCCAAGCATGGGCTGATTCGTACAATGTACAAGACTCACAGTCAGGTGACAAAGGGTGGGTTACCTTGAGGGATTATAGTCAGGTAGAAAAAAATTGAAGATGAAGAGGTGGTGTTGTTGGGATTTGAAAACAGAAGCGTAATGGAAGCTAAAGAAAAAGAACTTCAAAGTTGGAGAGATAACCAGGTATATATGAGGAGGTAAATGATGTTGGACAAAAAGCTATATCTACAAGATGGATAGTAACTGAAAAGATAAAAGGGGGGGAAAGGTTATGTAAAGCAAGATTGGTAGCTAGAGGGTTGGAAGAAGAGATGGCAAAGTGGGAAAAGGACGCTCCCACATGCAATGCTGAATTTTAAAATTCTGTCAAACCATAATAAAAGATGAAAAATGATATTGTTATGATACAATAAAGTTTTATACATACTTTCCTGCAGATATATACTTAGCTTTAGACTCCGTCGTCCCGACAGAAATTCAAATTTCGCAGCACACGCTACAGGTAGGTCAGGTGATCTACCATCCTACCGCTGGGTGGCAGGAATAGGAACCATTCCCGTTTTCTATCAGAATTTTTTCTCTCTACCACCTGTCTCCTGTATCCCTTTATAGTGGATACGGAAAGATGCGATTCCTCCCTCAGGAAAAGAAGGAAATCTGCAATGTTGGTCACAGAGGTATTGGAGGAGGAGAGCTTCTTTGATTTACAATATCTCCTAAAGACTTCCCACTTCGATTGATAGACTTGTATAGTCGAAGGTCTACGGGCTCTAGCGATAGCCTTAGCCGCTTTTTGAGAAAAGCCTCTCGCTCTGACGAGTCTTTCGATAGTCGAAAGGCAGTCAGAGCGAGAGCGAGGAGGTTTTGATGATACCTCTCGAAGTGGGGCTGTCTGAGAAGATCTGCTCTGTCTGGAAGAGATCTGGGGAAGTCCACCGTCCACTCCAACACCTCTGTGAACCAATCTTGAGCTGGCCAATATGGGGCTATTAGAGTCATCTGCATCCCCTTTGAGGCCACGAACTTTCTGATTACTTCGCCCAGAATCTTGAATGGGGGAAAGGCGTATACGTCGAGGCCCGACCAATCTAGTAGAAGGGCGTCGACTGCGAATGCTCTCGAATCCTCTACAGACGTGCAGATGTCTATCCGTTTGGAGAGGAACGTGGCAAACAGGTCTATGTGAGGCCTCCCCCATAGAGCCCAAAGACTTTGACAGATTTCTGAGTGGAGAGTTCACTCTGTGGGAAGGACCTGGTTCCTCCTGCTCAGTCTGCCTGCTCTCACATTCCTTTCTCCTTGGACAAATCTCGTTAGGAGGATGATATTTCTCTCCTTTGCCCATACCAAGAGATCCCTTGTCAGTTCAAATAGGGAGAACGAATGAGTCCCTCCTTGCTTTCGGATATAGGCCAGAGCGGTGGTGTTGTCCGAGTTGACCTGGACCACCCCGTCTCTCACTACTGACTCGAAGCACTTGAGGGCAAGGTGTATGGCTATCAATTCTTTGCAGTTGATGTGCCATGACACCTGCTCGTTCGTCCAGGTGCCTGACACTTTTCTTGTTCCTAGCGTCGCACCCCATCCCGTTTCCGAAGCATCTGAATACAACACTTGGTTTGGGTTCGGTACGGATAAGGACACTCCCTTGTTCTTTTTGAAAGGGGCTAACCACCATCTCAAGTGATTCTTTACTTCGAGAGGTATCTGGAACGAGTCCGAAAGTTGTCCTGTCTTCCAGTTCCATACTTTCTTTAAGAAGAATTGCAGGGGGCGAATATGAAGTCTCCCTAGGAGAAGAACGTTTTCCAGCGAGGAAATGTCCCTAGAAGCTCAACCATTCCCTCGTGAACTTTGTTCTCTCCCCAAGAAGTTTGAGACTTTCATAAAGCCTTGTATGAGTCTTTCCTGCGAAGGAAAAACTCAAAAACCCCGAGAATCCATCTGAATCCCCAGATAAATCAGGTTCTGGCTGGGGATCATCTGAGACTTCTCGAGGTTCACGAGTAATCCTAGAGATTGAATCATGTCTAAGGTCGATTTTAGGTCCTCTAAACACGGTTTCTCTGAACTGGCCCTGATTAGCCAGTCGTCTAAATAAAGGGAGATTTTTATTCCCTTTAAATGAAGCCACTTCGCTACATTTTTCATGAGGTTCGTAAAGACCTGAGGAGCTGTGGATAGGCCGAAACACAAGGCCCTGAACTGATAAATCTTCCCCTTCATTACGAAGCGAAGGTACTTCTTTGACGAGGGATGAATGGGAACATGGAAGTAGGCGTCTTGTAAGTCCAGGGAGACCATCCAATCTCCTGGACGTAGGGCCAACATCACCATGGCAGAAGTCTCCATGCGGAACTTCTCCTTTTCTCCATATCGGTTTAGAGTACTTACATCTAAAACCGGTCTCCACCCTCCGGAAGCCTTCGGGACTAGAAAAAGGCGGTTGTAAAATCCCGGTGTGTGGGGGTTTTGCACCAACTCGATGGCCCCTTTGTTCCACATTTCCTCTACCATCTGAAGGAGCGTATTCCTCAGCACAGGGTCTTGGTAACGAGCGGACAGTTCTCGAGGAGTTGAAGTCAGGGGAGGTCTGTCCCTGAAGGGGATGCGATATCCCTTCCTCAGAACCGACATCGACCAAGGGTCGGCTCCTCTGTGCCCAGGCTTCCGCGTATTCCAGTAGCCTGGCACCCACTAGTGTTTGGAGGTTCTGCAGGTCATTTTCCCTTCTTAAAGGGACGGAAGGCTGATCTTCCTCGCTTTTTGGAAGTCTTCCTTTTGAAGGCGGGTCGTGACTTAGGACCTCCACGAAAGGGCTGTTGAAACGGCCAAGGGACTTTCTTAGTAGCCGTCGTAACCGTTCTGTTCTTCTTTGCTGATTGGACAAGAAGGTCCTGTGTTGCCTTTCCAGTAAGTGAGTGGGATATTTCCTTCACCAACTGAGAAGGGCACAGATGTTCTGATAATGGAGCGAATAGCAAAGCAGTTCTCTGAGAAGGAGAAACAGCCTTGGTCAGAAATGAACCAAAAACTGCTCTCTTTTTAAGTATCCCTGCTCCAAAGAGGGAAGATACTTCTCCAGAACCATCTTGGACCGCCTTATCAATGCAGCCATAATTGCTATGCAGCACTTTCTGGGCTGAGACTTTTTTCCGATTCTTGCGACTTCTTAGATATTACCCCAAGGGACCAGTCCAAGAAATTAAATACTTCCAACACGTGGAAGAGTCCCTTGAGGAGTGTCCAACTCAGACATGCTCCAAGTGGACCGTGCAGAGGATAAGGCGTGTCTCCTTGGAAGAGTCTACCAGACTCGAGAAATCAGACTCCGCAGAAGCAGGAAGAGACACCCATATTCTCTCCTGTTTCATACCAAATGCCTCTTCTACCTGCCAGTTTGGCGGGAGGCATACAGAAGACAGTCTTTCCTAATTCTTTCTTGGAGTTCATCCAAGAACCGAGAGACTGTAGCGCCTTCTTCATTGAAATGGCCGGTTTCATTTTCAAGAAGGAAGAGGACTTATATGGCTTATTGCTCGAATAGAGCGACCGAGGAGAAGGAGGTGCGGCAGGGCGAAGCAACACTCCATATTCCCCTGGAGCAGAAGTGCGGATAAAGTCTTATAATTCGACAGTCCTTCATTAGCTGGAGCTTCGTCTTCCGAGATATCCTCTAGCTCGAGACCAGCTGAAGGAGAACGATCCCTTGAAACGGACAAATCCCCTGTATGTCTTGAAATAGGAGAGCCTCTATTCAGTGAAGGACTGGCGGAAAAGGACTCTCTGCGTTCTTTTGGAAGAGAGTTAGAAGTCCTTTCTACTGTCTTACATGATACAACAGATCTTTCCTTCTGAAGTCCCAAAGAGGAAGATCGCTTCCTAGGAGAAGAACTCTTGGAAGGCGATTCTAGCCTGGAAGGTTCCACATGTCTGGAACGTTCCACTTTGGTGGAAAAGTTCTTCGCGCTTTGGAGAGTTTCCTCTTGTCGTAAAGTTCCCGCGCGTCTGGAAAGTTCCGTGCGTTTGGAACGTTCCGCTTTTCCGGAAGAAGATTCCCGCTTGGAAAGTTCCGAGTGTCTTAAAGGCGATCTGCGCCTTAAAGTTCCCGCTTGTTCGGAAGGATCCGATCGCTTGGACAATTCCGCTTGAGTGGAATGCTCTGCGCGCTTGGAACAAGATTCCTGCTTGGAAAGTTCCGAGCGCTTGGAAGGTGATTTATGTCTGGAAGGTTCCTCGCGCCTGGAAAGTTTGGAACGTTCGGAATGTTCCACTCTCCTGGAAGGCGATCCGTGTCTGGAAAGATCCGCGCGTTTGGAAGATTCCGCTCGTGCGGAAGGTTACGCGCGTATGAAAGATTCTGCTTGTGCGGAAGGTTCCGCTCGCCTGGATAGTTCCGCGCGTTTGGAAAAAGATTCCTTCTTGGAAAGTTCTTCCGCGTGTCTGGAGAGTTCGGAACATCCGGAATGTTCAGAGCGCTTGTAAGGAAACTCGCGCCTGGAACGTTCTGTTATTGTGGAAGGTTCCGTGCGTCTGAACAGTTCCGAACGCCTAATAGGCTCCTCACTTTTGGAAGGTGCCTCTTGCTCGGGAAAATCCATGGAAAGGTCCTTCTGTTCCACTTGATTAGAAGGCTCTTCGTTCTTGGACATTTGAGTCTGTTTTGAAGGTGCCTTGCGCCTAGAAAACTAGTCTTTCCTCTCCTCTCTCCCGGAAAGTTCTTCCTGCCTGGAAAGGCCTTCCGTCCTACCTGGCGCTTCTCGCCAAGATGGTTCTTCCAGGTCTGAAGAAAACCAATCATCTATCGGAGCTCGTTGCTTGGGAGAAGGCGGAACAATCCCAGGAAGCTCGGGAACAATTCCACTCTTCCTGTATGAGTGTGGAGAGGAAGATCGGAACTCTGGAACCTCTCGTCTAGAGGGAAGGAAACCTCTAAGAGCGCAGCGGACCTCTTGATAGGAAGATAGTCATCCTTCCTACGAGGAGGTTTCTTGGAAAGAACTCCAAAAACCAATGAGGAGATCTGTTCCTGCACTTTTTGTACTATCTGAGCAGTAGTCGCATCCCTGTCCGTGTCGGAACGAGGGGAGGGAGATCTGGAAGGTGTCTGAGATTCCCTTACAGCACTTGGAGTCAAAAAGGTTCTCTTTTTTACAGAACAAGCCTCTTCTGGAAAGTGCTCTGGACGTTGAGTCAAGAGCCGTAGCTTTCCAGCTCCTCTTCAAGGGGCGAGAAAGATTTGTGTCTTTCCACCGTATTCTAGGTGAAGCGCACTCTGACGACGAAAAAACAACCGCGAAGGATGCTTTTCCTGTAGCGATCCCTGGCGGTCTGAGGCGTAACAGCACCTGCCGAAGGGACGCCTGATCAGTGGGGAACCTCTACAACCTCCGTACGGCTTTCGACATTCCTTCTCCTCTGGGCCAGGGAGCTTGGAAAAGGTCTAGACCTGGGAGCGTTGTAGACGCCCCCTCCACCACACTGGGGACACTCACATCACTGTCCACTGTTATATCACCAGCACTCTTACCTTCTAATGCCGCCATTTTGACCTGCATTTCTATGAAGGGTAGCCTCAGATCGCAATTTCCGATGCTGAATCTGTAGGATTTAAGATGGGTGAAGGAGGGAGAAGGATTAATTAATGCATGATGTTGGAAGAAAGGCTAGAAAGCTAGAGAAACTAGATTTCGTTAGACCTAGATCTACTACGGCTTTTGGAAGCTTTCCTAAGCCTATCCCTTTCTAGCTTCTTCATATAAGAAGTAAGATTCTTCCATTCTTCTGCACTCAGGTTCTCGCACTCTTTACAGGTGTTAACAAAAGAACATTCAAACTTTCTACACCGCCTGCATGCAGTGTGAGGATCTACCGAAGTTTCGGCATTCTCACCCTGCAGCCCTCATTTCACACATCTCACAACACACGAGTCAGACATTCTTAAAAAAATCCAAAATCAATTTCAAGAGACAGTCCAGATAGCGTATGCCAATACAACGATCCAAGTACGTCACCAAAAGTCGGTCAAGAAGATCAATTGCGATGAAAAAAGAATTCCAGCCAGGAGGTACCAACAACGATGTTGACGGCACCGGCGACAGAAAAATTCTGATAGAAAACGGAATGGTTCCTATTCCTGCCACCCAGCGGCAGGACGGTAGATCACCTGACCTACCTGTAGCGTGTGCCGCGAAATTTGAATTTCTGTCGGGACGACGGAGTCTAAAGCTAAGTATATATCTGGCAGGTAAGTTGAATGTATAAAAACTGGAATTGTTATACATTGGATGTCAAAACTGCATACAGGTACTATCCTACTTACAACCAAGTTTGGTTCCGACCCACTGGTTGTAAGTCAGAATGGATGTAAGTCGAACCTTAGAAAGTGGCCAACATACTGGGTAGGGTACACTATCAAACCTTTGCTATATAAGTGCCTACTTAGTACTGTAATGTAATGTACAATCATTATTTCAATCTTTTTACCATAATGTACTTCTACTAATACATTTTAATCATTTATGTAATAGTATATATTACGTACAATCAGGCATTGAGTTACAATGGGGTTAGGTTCTTGCATGCATGTCAAAGTCGATTCTTACGTAAATTGGTTTGCAATTCAGTCTACAGTACAGTTAATACCAAATGATGCTGCAGATAGGGCAGGGTACTCAACTGATGCTCCGCCTGCGTGATGAGAGTTCTCATGAGATGGCGCAATGCCAAGTAACTCAATGGTCAACTGTCTGAAGTAAGGTTGTAAGTATGAGTGGTCATATGTTGAGCAGGTTGTAAGTCGGATAGTAGTTGTATTTATAAGGTGACGAGATACAAAGAGAAGTTTATTTAAAGCCACCTAGGGAAGATGGTTGGAGGGGATTATGGAAGTTGAAGGAAACCGTCTACGGGCTCAAGGACGCAGCAAAAGCATGGTATTGTAAAGTGGTGAAAGTAGTGAAGGAGCTTCAAGGTGAGAGAAGTAGACTAGAATCTAATATATTCTTTTGGAAAAAGGACAATAAATTGAATGGCATTTTGTGTACACATAGATAATTTATGCTATGGAGGAACTGAAGGATTCTTAAAAGGAAACAATTGGGAAATTGAAAGGGAAATTGCACGTAGGAGAACAAGAGAGTAAAAGGTTTAAGTATATAGAGGTAGTAATAGAGCTGAAGAATAGATTTTCCCTTAATCAGTGGTAGTATATAAATTCAATAAGAGAACCAGAGGCTAGAAGATATACGGGTAAAAGAGTGCTAGAATAAAAGGAGTTACCCAAGTATAGATCAGTGGTAGAGCAGCTGAATTGGGTATCACTACATACCATGCCAGGAATATCATATGATGTTAGCGAATTAAGTAAAGCATTTAAAGAAGGAACGACTCAAGATATGAAGAAGCTTATTAAAATTGTGAGAAAAACTAAGAGCATAATGGACGAAGTTACAATAAGTGAGATGGAAGAAGAAAAGATTTATTGGGAAGCCTATGCAGATGCTTCATTTGGAAACATAGAAGATAGCCATATTCAACTGGGTTATATTATTTCCTTGACAGATGGGAAGAGGAGAAGTCCCATATGGTGGAAGTCTAGGAAATCCAGGAGTGGCAAAATCCACCATTGAGGCCAAAGCCCTGAGTGTTGGGAAGGCGATAGAAGGATTAATATATTTCAAACATTTGTGGGAAGAGGTAGTAGGAGGGAGAAATTTAGAAGCTTTGGTTAATACTGATAGTAAAACACTAATGAGCGCCATCAAATTGAGCACTGGTGTAAGTAGCAAGATTAAAAATAGATATTGCAGCAATAAGGGAAACCATAGAATTGGGGGAAATAAAGGAAGCGAGACGGATAAAAGGAAAGGAGCAAGTGGCTGATGTATTAACTAAAGCAGGAGTTTCAGGGGAAAGTATTTGAAATTATGTAGAGGGTAAAGAGTTGGAGGATGAAGGAAAATAAGAGGGGACTAGGTTAGAAACAGTCGGAGGAGAGGGAGAGAGAGCTAGTGTGATTATACATTGTATAATTGTTATTGGTATTTTATGCATTGCCGAAATATGGTGGGTGTCCTATGTATGGACAGCATAAGGTTGATTTTAGAAGGTGTCTGTTGATGTATTTAAGTTGGGTTGTGACGTCATAGACAAGATGGCTGCGGTGTCAGTGGGATGTAAACAATAACACGGGGCAGAAGGAGACAAGTGCGTGTGCTGTTTGGTTGGCAGGAGAGAGCTCTCTGTCTGGTAGGAGTTTTTGGGTCATAAGTCTTGTTGTGCTGTTGTTCTAAGGTGATTTCTGCAGTATACTGGAGTTAAAAACCGCGTACAGGTGGATAGATTATACATTTGTGTAATAAAAGGGGTTGGGCTAGGCTATATTCAAAGCCAGGACTCTGGCCACGTCCCATCGAGGGACCGGTAGGAACCGGTAGGGACCTGAGGGGGCACGTCTGTTCGAATCAACTAATAAGTAGGGAGATGTCCTTTGAATTCCCCAGAGCTGCACCTCTCTGATAGAAGACCTGGCTGAAGGCCGCCCTGACTCCTTTGACAGCCACGATGGAGAGCCCCTTGTCATCCCTCAGATGGACAAGGAATTCCGTGACATGGGGAATCTTGGCTCATATGGGGTCCAGGTTCTGCCCCTTGCACCAGGCCCCAAAGAGCTTCCACTTCGCTTGGTAAACCGCTGCAGACAACTTCCTAAGGCATCCCGACATTCGGGAGGCCACCTTGCGTGAGAACCCCCTCTTATTCAGGAGGAGCTCCTCAACCTCCATCCGTGAAGGCAGAGGGCGTCCAAGGCCCTCATGGAACCTCTTAGAAGGCCCGGCCTTCGGAGGAGTTCCCATGGTTCTTGAATGGACATCTCCAGGAGGTCCGGAAACCAGTCCCTGTTGGGCCACCTGGGGGCTACGAGGGTTATGACCGTGGCTTTGGAAATTCGGAGATGATTGAGGACCTGCCTGAAGACTAGTCTATCCCAGGGGTGCTGGAACGCGTTTTCCCACACCGCTGTTGGGTCCAGGACCGGGGAGCAGAACACTGGGAGCTTGCGGTTTAGGCTCCTCGTGAACAAATCCATGAAAGGGGAGCCCCACCTCCCGATCAGCTTGCCCGCTACTGCCGGGTGTGGGGACCATTCCGCCCCTAGGACCTGCCCTTGTCTGCTGAGTCCATCGGAGATCATGTTCCTTTTCCCTGGAATGAACCTTGCTGACAGGGAGATCCCGGTGTTCTCCACCCACTCCAGAACGGTCTCCGCCAGATCGCACAGGGGTTGTGATCTCAGACCCCCTGCTTTTTGACGTAAGCAACAACGGTGGTGTAGTCGCACGACTGCCACTCTCTTGTTCCTCAGGCTGTTTTTGAAGGCTTGGAGTGCTTTGAGGATGCCAAGGAGCTCCAGGTTGTTGATATGGAGTCCTCACTCCTGTTCCGACCACCCAACCCCCCCCATCTCTGCCTGTAGGTGGGCTCCCCAGGCCCCCTTCGATGTGTCTGTGAACAGGAGCATCTTGAGAGGGACATCCACCAGCAGAAACCCCAAGCTAGAGGTTCGTGTCGTCCAACCACCAGCGAAGGGCCTCTGCCATCGAGTGAGAGGGTTCTATCAACTCACATGGGTTCTTCCCGTCCGAGGCCCATCCGTCCTTCAAGTTCCATGGGGTAATAGCTTCTCCAGGGAGACGAGGTGGCCTATCAGCCTCTGCCATACTCGAGCTGGTCGGGGTGTGCTTGTCAGGAAGGGGGTCACTATGTCCTTGAAGTTGGAAATCAGACCCTCCAATGGGAACACCCTGGCCCTTACTGTATCCAGGTCCATACCCAAGTACACTATCCTGTTGGTGAGCTCTGGATGCGACTTCTCCCAGTTCAGGACGATACCTAGACAAGAGACGAGGGTCAGGAGTTCATCCCTCTGCTCCCTTAAGCGATCCTTTGAGGAGGAAAGGAGTAGATATCGTCCAGGTACCGCAGGAGGCGCATGCCCTTCTTGTGGGCCCAGGCGGACACGAGGGAGAATATCCTTGTGAAAACCTGCGGTGCAGTGGACAGGCTGAAACAGAGGATTCTGAACTGGTACGTGGCTCCCTCCCACCTTACGCGGAGGTACTTCCTGCTGGAGGGGTGTACTGGGATCTGGAAGTACGCGTCCTTAAGGTCGAGGGACAGCATGTAGTCCCCTTCCCTCAGGGCTGCCAGAACAGAGCGAGGGGGCTCCATCTTGAATTCCGTCTCGAGGACGTACGTATTGAGGGTGGATGGGTAGATTACCTGTCTCCATCCCCCCAACGCCTTCGCCACCAGGAATAAGAGGCTGAAGAACCCCAGGGAGTGGGTGGTCACTCGCTGGAGGGCTCCCTTCTCCTCCCTTCTCTAACAGGGATAGGACCTCCAGCGAAGAGCCTCCCTGTGACCAGGGATCCAAGGGCTGAACACCCTGCTGTCCAGTTCCTCCGTCAGGGGAGGCTTCCCGTCCCGGAAGGGGATTCGGTAAACGTCTCTGAGGACCTGGACGGTCCAGGGATCGGCCCCGAGATCCTCCCAGTCGCGCCAATGATTGGAGAGGCAAACCCCCACCCGAGGCATCAAGTAAGGTAGGAGGCCTTGCCTCATACTTCCTCCTGGGGAAGCGGCCACCCTTCCCCCTGCAAGAGAGCACGGATCTGGCTCTAAAAGCAGAGATGGGGGCTTTAGCAGTCCTGGAGGAGGGCTGAGTTCTCTGATGGCCCCAGCCTCTGGCAGAAGGTTCCAAAATACCTGCAGGGGTCCCACCCCCCCCAGTCTGAGTCCTTGTCTTGATTTCTGCGTCTCCAAGTTACGTCTCGGCACTGGTTGTCTGCCTGAGGACGATGCTCTGTAGACGACGGAGTCCTGGTTGGCCTTCCTCCAACATTCGATGGCCTCCTCTACCAGGTGATCCAGAAAAAGGGATTCACCCAACACTGGAGCGTTCCGGGGCGCCTTTGCCTCCCTCTCTGGGGAGCCCCTCGAGAGGTGAGCAACAACCATGTCCCTGTGCCTCAGGACCCAGTTCGTCCATTGGGTCAGAAGTTGGGTAGTTAGGAATCCCAGGGACTCACCCCCTGACAATACCAACTCCTCGAAGGCGGCCAACTCGTTCTTGTCCAGCAGGTCGTGATCTCTCGCGAAGGTGGTGACCACACCCGTCCAGTGGTCCAACCATAGACGCGACGTGAGTGGAGGTCCACACCGTGGACTCCATAGCCATGGCTTCCTGCTGGGAGAACGCGACAGGGCCCTTCAAGAACCTATCTACCAAACAGCCCAGCAAGTGGGCTGTGAGGGGGCCTTCCACCGTCTTCGGGGCTAGATACATGCCCTCCGGCGTGTATAGCTTCCTCTGCCTGGCTTTGGCAGCTGGAAGGAGCTTCAGGGAGCCCAGGGCTCTCAGGGTATTCTTGGGTCCTGCCACCACCTCCTCCACTTGTGCCAGTGCCTTGGCTGAGTAGAGGGCATGGGGAAGGGATAGGGAAGGTTTGGACTCCACCTTTCCCCCCGAAAAGGCGATCTACCGCCAAGAGTCTCTGGAGTTGGGGGGGCAGGTTCCCGCCAAACCATTCTGCGCCCGGATAATCCCAAGAACCCTACGGAATGCCAAGCCTTCGTCCATGGTCCCTTGGACCTCCAGGGAGTTCTGCAGACTGTTGAGCACGAAAGCGACCTCCTCCAAATCTTCTCTTGCTACGGACAGCCCCGCCACCGGTGCGGGGACAGGGAAGGAGTGGGTTGTCGGACCAAACCAGGCGCCTTCTACTACTAACTGAGGCACCCCCAGGGGCAAAGGGCCCACCCCACATGGAAGGGCTGTCATGGGCCACCTCCTGAATGAAGGGGGAGCCCCACCGGGGGGGTGCTGGAGCGGCGCGACTCCGCTCCTCTTACGTGACGGGAGGGAGTGTAAGTCTTGAGGCGGACGGAGCCTGGTCGGCAGGAGCCGGGGCCACTGGGGCCACCGGAACCGACACAGGATCCACCAGAGCCATAAGGGGACACCCCTGGGAGGGAATCTGTCGGCTCCCAACGTCTACCTGGACGATCCTCCACCTATGGGGAGGTGGCTGGGAGCGCGGAGGAGGAGGAGAGTCCCACGGGGATCCCGGGGGAACCGAGCAGCGTACCCCGCTCCGGAGCGGCACACTCAGCGGCTGGCAGCAAGCTCTTGGAGGCGTGTAGCACCGCAACCAACGTGTCCATTTATGGCGCACCCCGCAGGCCACCACAAGCCCAGCACTCCTGCAAAAAAGAACTGTCTGCCTGTACACCTCTCAGCACAGACTCCTCGGGTCCCGCCATTTGCGGAGACCCGGCAATGGACTCACCTAGGTCCCCTCGCTGGGAGGAGACGGGGGAACACTCCTGACGCCCTTCCGGGGAATCCCGAGAGGGAGCAGGCAATGGCGAAGGGCCTCCAGGGCCACAGCTCGTGCTCCTAGTCTGTGGATCCTCCGAGGAAGCCTTTTTGGCTGGAGCACGAGGTTTCTTCTTGAGCTTGGTAGCGGCCAGATCCCATTGATGATCCGACCCCACGACGCACTCACCACATGTAGCTTCCCGTGAACAAGGGCGACCCCGACACTTACTACACAAAGTGTGGGGATCGATCTTAAAAGGCGAAAGGAAGGACCCACAGGTCCTGCCTTCCGGACCTGGGCAACACCATTGCGATGAAGCTTCCATAAGAAGTGAAAGACCACACACAAGGAAAGACAAAGGGAAATGGGCTGGTAAATGGACGAGGAGCTGGGGCGTGTAAACAATACAGCGACCAGGAAAGGATTGGAGGTCAGAGGTTGTGATCTTTAACCCTGGGGCATACCTGGCTGGGGTCAGGAGGGAATTACCAGTATTTTCTGGTCGGTACCGGATTGACATCCAGGATTTTTCTACAAGTAGTTCAGGGTAAGTATACGGCACTGGAACAAATGACCTCTTTGGAAAGTCAAAGCTTCAAAATATGACATGAATTGACAAACTAGGTTTCAGTGAATTCAAATGTACATTGTACAACAAATATAATGCTTTATTTCCAAACTGATCCAAAATTCTTTCCAAATGGCAAACTACTATTGTAACTGAATATATTGCCTTTCTCACCCAACCGAACTTTAAAAGAAATTCTATATTCATGAGAGAGAGAACCACAACCTACCGAGTTAACATTTTTACGGAGAGAACATTCTTGTTTTGCCCACTCGCTCAGTCTCTGTTGTTCAAGGGCACCATTGAAGAACACAGCCAATTCAATATTATTATTCTGTACTGTCTGAATCAGCACCGCCAGAAATTGCACCATGCGATTCCACTGTCCTCCGCACACCCAATCTGGATAAAGTCAGACATAAGTGATTTTGGTTGATATAAGGAGAAATTGAGAAGATATGATGAAAGGAAAACAATAGTGTAAGACATTGCTGAAAAAATTATTCAGTACACTAGTCTGTACCTCCTTTTGCTAATTTGAATCATGCGTAGTATACAAAGAACTCAGTTACTGAGATTATCCAATGAGTATTACGTACTGCCCAAGGTGACAGTTACATGATAGCCACAGCAGGTCTGAACAGCTATTTTGTCCTTCTAAACTAACAATCATTACTATGAGGTCTTTGATGCAAGCCTAAGCAAGATCTATTAAGGGCCCACTTGTTGCCACAGGCTATCAAGTCCTACTTCACATAGACCCACATCTTTCAAGAATCAATTAAGAATGATGCACAATGAACAATAGTCAGGAATTCCACTGTACCTGAAAAGAAGCCTCCGTATAACCTGTCAAGACAACATTCTCCATCCACCACCAAAGTGAGTGGGCTGTGGACATATCCTCCTCGTGGAATATTGCGTGGATTTCCCCGGCGGACTGCGACACTTCGTGCTATCTTTAATAGGTCCACAGGAACACATGCCCCAGGAACTTGTGACTCTAAGAATCGCTGCAAATCTTGAATAGCCATCTTGTTTTAATTAGGTTGAATTTTGAAAAGGGTGTCTTGAATATGTTGAATTTTAAGGTTATTTTATATATTAAAATGAAATGTTTTTACATGATTTCTTTGTGTGGTTTTGACGACCCTAGCAGCAACACCTGAAAAAAAATTTTTATCATAAGAAACAAACGAGGGCACATTTACAGCAAAATACTACAAACCTACTAGCATTGTTCAAAAATTTCATATTACATAATACAAGTTAAAAAAAATGTACACTTCACTATCCTGTGTGATGTGACAACTAGACGGAGTAAAAAAATACTAAGTCATCCACTTTATGAAAATTTATGCTCAAACCTTCATATACTGTATACAGTACTACAATTATATGAAGACTTAAACAGTGGTCCCCATGTATTTACAAGGGATGCATACCAGACCCCCCGTGAATAGTTAGAACCCGCAAACAGTTGGAACCCCTATAAAAATGCTGAAAACAGCCTATTTTGTTAGTTAAAATTCAAGAAAAACCCACTAAAAATTGTTATACTTGGTGTTTTTAATAGTTTATCACAAAAAGTGCAGATTAAAAAAACAAGGAATTTGTGGATAGTTCTCATAGAAAAATACCGCAAATATGCGAATTTTCTGCTAATAATGCGGGGAAATGTTCCCAAGAGAAATCCGTGAATGTGTTAGTCCGCGAATCAGGAGAATGTGAATACGGGGGGTCCACTGTATTACAATTATGTGAAGACTTACATATATACACTGAGTAATAATCATAATTTTTACATGGTAAGTATTCAGCATGTAGTCAAAATGGCATAATCATCCACACATCTATACAGGCTGTCCCCGGTTATCAGCGGCGGTTCCATTCTCGGCAGGGTGTCGATAAGATAAAGCCGCCATTAACCGAAACTCTGATTTATGATGCTTATGGTGCCAAGTTTCGATTAATGGCGCTGATTACCGGTTATCGGCACCTCTGTTAGGTATGCTATGGCATCGTAACTATTATCAGCAATAACCGAAACTTTGCCCATTATGGCACCATAAATCACCAATTTTACGGGATCGCCATTAACAGAGTCCGCCAATAGCCAGGGACTGCCTGTATACCAAATTCTAAAGTATTTTGCATTTTTCCTAACATACAAACCTAAGCTTTTATACATGTATGGAGTCTTGCGCTTGGCGCACTTTGACTGTCAATGAATTGTCGCTGAAAAACAAAATCCTATCGTTAGGCCTATGGTCATGTGACTCGAGACAACTTAACTCATCCGGGTTTGCAGCCACATCCGCTTTCACATACTGAGCCATCTTTCATTTTAGTATTTTTACTTCTCTTTGTTCTTTGTGTGGCTGGTGTGCATGCCCCTAAGTGGGACATTCTCGTCAATTGTGCAGTTTTCTTTTTTGTCTTTCTTGACCCGTTGTGTAAGGGGAAAAAAAGTGTGCTTCTCAGTGCTTAAAATGTGAATCATGTGGCATTCTCCCTCTATGTTAGCACCTCTGGCACCCTTTCATGATAACATTAATGCCAACTTTACATAAAAAATAATAAAATACTATTAGCAAGCCCTTAATATTTTCATATACTATTTCTTTTATTTTCCACCTCTTTCTCTGTCCAGTGAACTGTACCCAACACACGACTGTTTCATTACATAAAACCTCTTCAACTTTATGCCAGACCAAAATATTATATAGTTTAATAAAAAAAAAAAGGTCTACAGTAGCTTGGAACATCAGGGCTTTCATCATTTACAGCAATAAGCACTGCATGGCTATGAACAACTGGCCTCCCATAGTTAAGTCAATAACATGGTACATGACAAAAGCCAAGGATGTAAGTGAAAGGCAACCGAATGTTCCTCAGAGAGAATCTAGCTGAGGGGATTCCAAGATATAAACTTGTTCAATCTGTAGTCAACAAAATGCGGTTTTGCTTATCATTTAAAAAAAAATATACACATTTTCCTTAAATATCAACACTAATAAGACCAAGATGGTTTAGAGATACTGTACATAAAACGAACACAATAGCTTGACCACAATGTAGTGAACTTGATTATGACAAGGCTATCTTTTTTTGATGGATAGTGTAATTAACTTCCACCAACCATAAAAGTTTGAAATTTATGTTACTTACACCTAACATATAACATAGTAATCTGACAGACTCGTAAAAAATAGATATGAAAAGATCTGAAAATTATCAGCCTTAAGTTACAGGTGCAGTGAGAAATTCAGCACGAGTTATCAAATTGAGCAATGTTTATCCTTCATTCAAGTGCAACAGATTGAAAGGATCCTCAAAACTTCAACGGCATTTCTACTAATTCTGTGGGAGACATAGGACAGCCGCTATAAATCATGAATTAATGATACTGATCATTGCAATTTAGATACTAACTAAACTTATTGCTTGGACAGATCAAAACTTTCTGCTCATAAACCCATTCCTGTCAATTATCTAAAATCAGCTGTTTGAACCATAGTATATAATATACTGGTATTTAGTATGGCAGTTTTTTTATATACAGTAACAGAAATTACTGTTAGTCCTCACAGTAACATTGCTGATACCAATGCATTTACTCTAAGTTTATGAAAGGCTATGACACTAAGTGTTGATTCATTTCTATCATTACAGTATCCATTTGTCGTTTTCTTCAAACCATTTTTGAACAATTGGGCTTCTTACTCTGTGGATGGTTGGTTTTGCAAGTTTACGGCCTTTCAGAAATTAATTGCACTATTATTCATGCATTTTGAACCAAAATAATTAACAAACAGCAGCATTTTCTTATAGGTTTCCATGAATGCCAATACAGCAGGTACTATTTATTACAATTCTAATCACAAGATACAACGTTGCTTTTCAGGCCTGCAAATGTGAAGTATATATCTACTAGTATGTTTTGCTTTCAAGCAAAATCTTCAGTTGTTACAAAGGTACTTCTTAGAACAATGTTAATGAATGAACGTTGCAGTGTGTAGGGCACACTTACTATAGAAGATGGGGCAGTTGAAAGCTTAGCAGTGAACATCGTAGCATGTGGCGTTAGTGAAACGTGAAATATGTCATTTTCTGTAATTGCGGTATAACCCACACACTCATTGATTTCCTCTTTCTATATATAGAACAGAGGAATGTAGCATTTTACTTTAGACAAGATTTATACAGTATAGAGCACAGTAGTACAGTGAACAAGATATCTACTGCTTCACTGATTTTGCATTACCACATGTTTTATTGTTAAAATGTGATAAACCCTTTAATTATACAACACTACTGATATGCCTTTCATAATACTAAACAAAATGATACTGGAATACTGAAAGTCAAAACCATATACAGTGGTCACCCCGTATTCGGGGGAGTGCGTACCAGAACCCCCCGTGAATAGTTAGAACCCGCGAATGTTTGGAACCCCTATAAAAATGCTAAAAACTGCCTATTTCGTTAATTAAAACTCAAGAAAAGCCACTAAAAATGTTCATACTTGGTTTTTTTAATAGTTATATCATAAAAAGTGCATTTTATGATGAAATTGATAAAAAAAAAAACCAGGAATTTGAGGATATTTCTCATAGAAAAAAATACAGCGAATGCGCGAATAATGCAGGGAAACGTCCCCGAGAGAAATCCGCGAATGTGTGAGTCCGCGAATACGAGGGCCCACTGTAGTACTCATACAGTAAAGTTAAAGAGCAAAATAGTTAACCAAATTATGAAAATGCTGATTACTGGCTGCTACCAGTTATCAATAATCATGTTTTAAGCTTAATGAAATTTTGGTAAGTTTTTTGGTACTGTTACTTAACATAAAATGAGTAACTACTCAAAATTTGATTATGAAAAGTCACTGGCATCCCCCAATTCTGTTACCAACACCCTACAAACTTATGAGTTTTCCCGCTTCACAATGGTCTTGAGCTGACGTTTTGTTTAAGTGACTTTCCTTTCGGTGGTAAAGGACCACCATAACTCTCTCTTCTTAAACATGCAGCATAGTAAAAGTGAAAGCAAGCTCTCGTGAACTATCTCTAATACCTCTACTGAGGCAAGAGAGGACTGCTAGAAGATCAGCAGAAGTGTCTGAGGACATCAAAGATGCCGCCTGAATCTTTTTAGCAAGGGCACCTATAGCTCAATCCATGAAGCTAATTAGTACTTCGAATTACTTAAAAAGGTTACAAACTAGATAGTCCATTTCAGCACAAGAGAACATAGTTTTTGCCCCAGCAAAAGCTGATTTCCTAGAAAACATAGTTTTTGCCCCAGCAAAAGCCAATTTCCTAGAAGAGTCAATAAGTCCAGAAAAATTTCCTTAGGCCAAAGCAGAATCACCCAAGGAGGGAGATTCTCCAGTGTCATAATACGAGTGTCTTTTCCTAGTGAGGCAGGAGAGTGGAATAAAGAAAGCAGCTTTCCCTCGCACTCTCAAAGCAGACAGCCAGCTTTCAAGTTCTCTTAGCAGACAGCCAACTTCCAAGTTTGTTCAAAGCCTTCTTGGCCAAAACTGAAATTTCTTCGAAGCTTTCGAAGGAACAGAGTCCAACTGGAATGAATAACCAGGTGACACTGGGATAGCTGGTTTGAAAAAACCAGGATAACTTTTGAGGAAAAACCACAAAAGTGAACCATAAGCCATTGGGGGTTTAGAATTCTCTGTAACAGGATCCCTTTCTTCCTCAGAAGAAACATGAAATAGGTGACGATCTACTTCTCCAGTAGGAGGCAGACCTGAACTAGTCAAAGGGTCAAGAGGAACTGGCTCTATACATTGTATGTACTCAATATGAGAGGAAACAGGCATCAAGGAGAGCTCGGGAGTCAAGAAAAGTTCCTGCGCTGAAGGGCACTCTGGTGCCATTCAGAGGCGAGATGCCGAAGGGAATTCAGATGCTAAAGTGCACTCAGAAGCCAATGGCAGCTTGACAGAAGTCAATGGTTCAAAAACACGAAGGAGCTGATGCCCCCATGGGTGCTCCTGCGTCCGAGGGCAGTTCTATACCGAAGGGAGTTTATGCGCAGATAGATGCTCATACACTGATGGCTGCTCCTGCACAAAAAGAGAATCCTGCACCAAAGGGAGCTCAACTTACCAAGAGAGTTCCAGCACCAATGGGCGCTGCTGTACCAAAGGGAGCTCTTGTGCCAATGGATGCTTAACAGAATTAAAGAGTTCAGGCACCAATGGCACCACTACATAACCCAGAAATACTGCACACTTGGACACGGAAACACATCTGAACGCTCAGAAAAAATGGCGATCAGGAGCTACTACAGGAGACACTATGTTCTTAGCTTTATTAGGTTTTTTAGAAGGCTCCTGAGGGGTGCAAGATACTTTAGCCGCAGGATTTTTCAATTGCCTAAACTTCTCACTGTTGCACCAAAACACTGTTTCACAAGACTAGACTCACCCAAGCTGGGCAAAAGGCGATGTGCACAATCCAAGATGTCTTTCCAATGGTTGTCTTTCACAACCAGGGAGACACCAACAGGTGCAACTGAGGGGCCGACTGCCTGCAAAAGACCCCACTGACTTCCCTTAGGCCTCCAGTATGACGTCCCCCAAGTGCAGGGAGTGTGTGTCAGGGACCTTCGCCTAAGAGAATTGGTGGGACGAACACACAGCTCCTCCACAAGTACTGCACTTTTCTCTTGGTTGAGAAGCACACGCACTGACTCCCCTAACTGAGCCAAAGAGTTAGCTAATGACTCGAACTTACGTTTGAACCTTGCTCCAAGACTGGCAATGGCACTGGGTTCGAAAACATGGGAGATGGGTAAAGGATTAGGTGGGATAGATGAGACACTGGGTTTTGGAGAAAAAACTGAAATAATAAGTACATCGGAAGATGAACTCAAAGACTCCTGACTACATAACAATCTTTCGTTTCTAGCAATCACTTCTTGTAGCTCATCTCTCTCCAATTTTGACGAATGAGAAGCCAAAACCCTCCACTGCTTTTCATACCAGCCTACACATTCAGACCCTCTTAATTCTGGAGAGAAGCTCTGACCCCAACACTTAGTACATACCATATGTGCGTCACACTTGGAAGAAGTCATCCGAGTCCTGCAACCTTTGTTACAGTACCGAACACTGGTCACTCCTGAGTCAGACTAGTCATTCAAAGTCAAAAACATAAAAAAGTCCAAAAGTCTTTCTAATGCCTGACTAAACAACCAAAATCCAACAGATAAAAACAAAAGAATCATATGGTGCTTCACCAATATCCTTAACAACCGGTAAACAAACGATCCAAATTTTAGGAGCTACTGCTGACAACCTGCGTCAAAAGCCGGTGGAAATAAATTGAGCTAGTTTGCTGCACTGTTTACCTATTCCCCCGGTGGCCGTCTTGAAATTTTATCTACCGGTACTTCAGAAATTCTTAGCTATGTAATTACTTGGTAAGTTACTTAAATAAAATTCTGAGTTTTAACTGCATGTGTATACACATTTATCTAAAAACGGAGATATCTGTATATGCTACTTTATTGAAAATGTTGCATAACCTTACATCATTCCAGTTAGCTGGGTTCAAAGCTAAAGTCTTTTTCTGACAAATTCTTTAAACCAGAACTTCCTGCATACTACAAATGTTAAATTAAAAAAACCACAGAGATAAAAGAGTATGATACCTCTCAATGAGTCAGAGAACCTGGAATGTGTGTAAAACATAATAAAATAGAATACAGAATTTAGGCCAAAGGCCAAGCGCTGGGACCTACAATGTCATTCAGTGCTGAAATGGAAACTGACAGTAACAAGGTTTGAAAGGTGTAACAGGAGGAAAACTGCATAGTTGCACTATGAAGTAATTCTTAGAAAAGGTGTTAACTCTGAAAGGAAGAAAGATAATATGAGCTGGGGTTACCGTAATATGAATGAAAGAGAATGCAGCTAGGGGCCGAAGGGACGCTCCAAAGACCGTTCAATAATGCCTACAGCACCAAGTAAAGTACACTGACAGCAATAACGTTTGGGTAGAATACTGTAATACTACAGGGGACAAGAACACTTTTCCTCTAGGAAAGGTGTACCAACCAGTGAGGGTTACAAGCTCAACTTCCTTACTGTATTTGCATAGTCTACCAGCACCAGCATACAGCGCTTTTATCACCTATGAAATCAGATCCTCGTGCCTACAACCACTGATTGGCTGTATACCAATTATCTCACAGCCATCAGTAGCATGCAGGGAACTGCAAACTAATCACAAAGCGCAATCAGCAAGGAATGACCATTTACAGCATGATGTCAGCTGTGTGACCATCAAGCACAGTAAGTTACCTAACCTGGTGTTACAATATAGGAACATTATGTAATGGGAATGATAATTACATATGTCTCGTGATGTCCAGCTATACCTTGAGCAATCATGTTTCTCGATGTTTGTCAATGCACAAAAACCATGTCTGAATTATGACAACAGTATTCCAATTGCAATGTCTATGTCAACTCATTATGACAATTTTTTCTGGTTCTTATCACATGTACCCTATTATGATTCAATCAATAATCGGTTCATGACGACTAACTATTCGGTTTACAATACTGCTACAAATAGTGTTCATCTATCATGGTCAAGTCGGAAGACACAAAAGCCTTTCAAGAAATTTATAAAACTGCAAAAATTAGGCCTAATCAAGTGATTTATGATGCTATGCTTCAGCCCAACTATATTTACATTGCCCATTATATTTAACTTGCTTGCAGCTCCCTGGATAACTCAAAACTAGACATGCTACATTTGGCACAAATCCAACAGGTCAACTTGCTGAATGGTCAAGGCAATCCTATTTCTTTAAGCTGATTTCCATAATTTGTTTACAAAACTGAGTACCACAATGTGAACAGCCACTTTTTCATAACCCTTGACATTTCATAGATTAAAATAACCTATTCCTTAGCATGCTTGCCAAAGCTGTCCTACCTAAAGCTTTTTTTGACACCATTTATGGGCTGTGTGCTACCTTAACCTCTCTTGACCTACTTAACCAATCAGAAGAAATTGTTACTAAAAATCTCATTGACTGCAGCGACACATACCACATAACCAAAGTAACTTATCCTGGGATGTTTTGGCATATCTAATGGTAGAAGGCTAGATAAACCCTACAATCCCTCCCTCCAAGATTTACTTGCTAATCAGACCTCATTCCCCTTCTGTTTCTGTTTTATTTATCCATCATTTAGGAACAGTGCTGCAACATATGGTTCACCAGACAAAGTAAATTAGAAAAATATCCAAAAGCCATGCACTTTATATACACACACTATATATATATATATATATATATATATATATATATATATATATATATATATATATATATATATATATATATATATATAAGGTTATCAATCTTATGGGAACAACCCAATACAGTAAATTATCGAGACCAAGGTAATCCAAACCAGTGGTCAACATATTATAGTTGGGAGCACTCAGGCAACACATTATCACCTTACTCTAACTTACCATAGTTGCATTTGAAAGAACTTTATGTGCAATTAGTAAAAAAAAAAAAAAAAAAAACAAAAACACCAAATAAGCTATGAAGTCTGGCATTTTTATAAAATTTTTTCTGATATGATAAGGCTACTCGAACTTTACAAGCATGGAGTGTTCAAGTTGACATGGAAAAATAATTAATAATACTACAGAAAAGTTACGAATACATTCTGCTATGCAGGTAGGCTATAATGTTGTCAGGGACAAAGCCACAAATTCCCCCTCCCCCAAGAGCGGGGTACAGTGCCTATTGATAGGTTAGGTTAAGATTCATCCCAGCTGAAATACCTTTAATTTGCTTCTAAACAAAGCGAATGAAAGGAATAAGTCTGATATGCACAGCTCTTCTATATGTGCACCTTTACATAATCACAGGTAATAAATAAACTGAAACACCCTTTCAGAATAATGCAAACAATATTTGGCTCACATCTCCTAGACACTACTGTTAGTTGTAATAATACTATAAAAACAAGAATAATTCCATGCAAAACTATTATGAAATATCAAAGATGAAATTACAGAAATCAGCTCTCCCACTTTCTTTAGAAGGTAATTGCCGAGACTTCAAAAATGATAGATTTTTTTTTTTTTTTTACTGATATTGGCCTAGAGCAGTGGTTCTTAACCTTATTACCACGCCCCCTCTAAGAGTTGGTCCTTTCTTTCACGCCCCCCTTGCATCTATGAGTAAACTTCCATTCCAGATTTAAAGAAAAAAAAATTGATAAAGAGAAGGGGTTTCGAGGGATAGGAAGGGAGGTCAATAATTAGAAAACATGGTCAGCCCAATGAGTTTAACTAGAGCAGTAGACTCCAGGAACATAACGTTATAAGGTGATACTTTCGTACTTTTTCATAAACTGCTGAATATTAGTTACCTCACCCATTAAGAGAATAACAAATATAATTAAAGAATTTTTTTTTTAAATTTCCCTAGGGCTCGCGCCTCCCCTGGAAATCACTAACGGCCCCCTAGGAGATGCGCCCCCCAGGTTAAGAATCACTGGCCTAGAGTAATCTTGACAAGTTTTCTTCCACTACCCAACACATAAAAGATCATAAGGAGAGTAAATGGCTGGGTAAATATAAAGGAGACAGCTGCACAAAGGTATTAATTATGAATATAATTTTTTTACTAAATACAGAAATGGGAGTACATAATACAGTACAGATTATATAACTTTGATTTATGTTTCTACACTCATGACAGGGGAGCTGGTATTAAGTTCCGCAGGACGCCATGTTTAGTACCTGCCCCTCGGGGGATTGAAAAAAAAAAAACAAAAAAAAAAGTAAACGAGATGGTAAAATTTCCATTATCCTGGTATATTCTCAAATTATCTTACTTGTACTGCATCATATACCCTTTTCCATATTCTTAGGTACATCAAGGAATTAGTATGTTTACAATCGATGTCTTCACACAGCCATTGCCTTTAAATTTACCAATGACTATCTGGAAACTGTATGTACATACAATTTTTAAGTAGACTATCTGGTAATTTTAAGTACATACAAGTCTATAAATAAAGACTAATTCCACAAAGGAAAGGGAAATGATGGCATTCTGCAAGGCCTTTCATTTCTCTTCCTTAGCAAAATTTGTCTTTATTTAGATATAGCAACACGTTCCATATTTTTGTGATTGTTATACATTCATCTTTATACTAATGTTTCATACTCCATGCAGATTAAGGGGGGTGACGCATCACTTGGGGGGGGGGGGGGGGGGGCACAGGAGGGACAAAGGTCCCCTCCCCCTCCTCAGCCAGGTTAGGACACAGCACCCGAGGTTAGGTTAGATGAAGGTAAGCAGGTTAGGTAAGTCTGATTTGGTAAAGGAAGTAAGGTTACATAAAGGTAAATCTGATAAGGTAAGTCTGATTAGCTCATAGGTATTCCCTCTGAAATGTCTATCAGGCCTATAGTAGAAGACATGACCCCTTTGCCTAGGGTATCTGGGTACACTTTCAGCAAGTCTGGTACACCTGCGGTACCAGGTAAGTTCGTAAGGGCATACCCATACAGGTAAGCTCCATTTTCAATGAATTCCGGCACTAAATGCCCAGCCTCCAAAGGAAGAGGCCCTATTATGACCCGGGCAACTTTAAGCGACAGTATTAACTTCCATAATTGACACAGAGATCCATCATTCATTCAGGCCGGGCCTTCCTTCCGTTAGCTCTGCTTGAAGGACGTGAAGGACATGACATCCGCCTTCTGTCCTACCTCATTTCTAGGTCATACCCTGCAAATGTCACAGGCAATCTCACCTGAGCTGAGCAAACACAGAACACTAAGTCTAATACTAGAGGTCATCAGACACGAATTGCCTTACTTTCCGGCAGGTGATGAGAAACTCCTTCTTCCTGCCTGCTCCGCCTTCTGCTGCTTCTGCCCCTCACCCTCCCGCCGCCCACGAATTTGTAAACAAAATCACGCCCAGCGAAGACCGTGCCCTCTCGGGGGTCCCATTGGGCATCGTTCGACACTATTCACACGCCTTTCTAACGAATGACACTAAATAGAACATGTACCTGGGTGTGGGGCCACTACATCTCCACCACCACCACCACACCTGCTGCCTCTTCTGCTCTACCACCACCTTCTGCTGCTGGTTGCGAGTAGGAGTAGAAGCAGCGCACGCTCATAACCACCATCGATTATTTGCTCTTATTTTCCTCTAGTGGTGATTGACAGCACATGCTTTACTGCTGCAGAGCTCACCTATGAGATGCCCTAGTCCCCCGCCATCTCGCACAGATGTTTAGACGTGCCCTTCGCCTTCTACGATAGATCAAATGTACGGAAGGTTCGGTGGAAAATGGGTAAGAGGACGGTGGAGGAGTGACGTCATACCGGGATGGTAGAGGGAGCCACATGGTCAAGTCGCGCCATTTTCTTGAAATTGCGATGATTTCATCTCTCTCTCAATGTCGCCCTCGTCCTCTGCACACTGCATATCACCCAAATTTACTTCATATTCTTCTTTATGACGTGATCCTCCTGTCCTACGGGACGTTTAACTTTGGCAATGCTACCTACATATCGGAGTTTGGGTCTATGGAATTAAGGTTCTTGACGGATTCGCCCTATAGTTTCCATTATATGTTCGTGATTATTAGTGCTGTAATGTTAACACGGTTTTCAATGGCTGCTCTGAAGAGCAAGACCTTATGCTGACATAAGGACAGCTGAACCTAGAGTAATACGAATGACTGTCTCTATGAACGAATCTAACAAATCTGTCCACAAGCATAATAATTTTCAACTTGCACTAATGTATAATATAGTTTTCAATCAGAAATATTAAAGACTTGAGGGTTTGCCCTTATTCATCGCTCTAATTTTTAGAGATGATAGCTATGCCGTAATTGGCTTTATTTGTCAGACTGCTTAAAAAGTAGTTTAGAAAGAGACTACCGAAGATTTTGCAAATGTCAAATTGTTGACAATGAAATTCATCCAGTATATCTCGTACTGTTTTATATGTATACGCATAATGTAGTAATAGGCCAGTGGCAGATTTAAGGGGGGACATCTGGTCACGTGCCTCTTCTATGGATATGAAAAATAGAGCATTGTTTTTCTCTCAGTAAATCATTATTAGTTGCAAACATTTGTTACTAATTACCCTCCACGAAAGATGTCTAGATGAGCCACTGTAAAAGGCATATAAAATCTAACGATGTACTCTAACTGTCTTAAGTACGTACTACTATAGAAGAATGTAAGGAAAATGATAACGTACAAATATAAAATGAAGAGATGAGCAGAGTGAAGGAGGCAAGTCCGAGTAAGCAGAGAACCATTAGAACATTTGCGTCGTATACGACAACAGGAAGAAGAAGAAGTGGAGGCTGCTGTGTTTGCAAAATAAATGACCTGCAACTGTGTTTGCGGTGTGATCGCTGAGGAACCAGGGGCCGCCGTAATTATTAATGTTCTTTCACGCCTCACTGTTTTGTTTTTCTCTGAAGTTACCAGCCTACGTATCCACTCAAAACTGCTGAAGAAGAAGACTTAAAAATATGATGTGCAATGCTCCGCGATGGAGATTAGGAAAGGGAAACGGTGGCTGAAAAAAAGCATGACTGATAGCGAATTGTGTGGCGTACTAACTAAGGAAAACGAGAGAGAGAGAAAGTGGGGATGCGTTTAAATTGTCCTACAGAAAATTCTTAAAGGGTATCCTATCTTTTTGCATGTACGTACAATTCTACCAGTTTGTTCCGTTGTGGTTTAGTTTCTTGTTGAATCCACTTTGTTTTTTCCTTTTCACAAGTTATTGCCATTGCAGACTTCATCCATATTGTTGGCAATAATAATAATAATGCGAAAATACTTATAAGTGACGTGAAATGTATTACACGTTTCTTAATAATTTTCTGAACAGCTGTGAGCTTTCGGGAACCTGTTCAGCACCCAGTTGCAGCGAAAAAAAGAAAAAAAAAATTACGGGACGAAAAATGCGGAATTTCATGCCAGCAAAAATGGACCTGATTTTGCTCTCTAGCCGTTGTTCTTTTTTTTTTTTTTTTTTTTTTTTTTTTTTTTTTATAAAGCTGATATTGTTGGTTGAGGAAGGGGGTCCGACAGGGGCCCCGAATCCTCACACCTGTGAAATGGAGGTATTTATAATAATTTATGATATTGAGATATCTACAATAAATGTTACACATTCTTTTCAAACATTTATTTTTCGGTATGAAATGAGGTGCTGACTACTCAATTATTTATTATTATTATTATTATTATTATTATTATTATTATTATTATTATTATTATTATTATTATTATTATAAAAAGTAACTATATTCAGAACCATTTCCCTATATTAGTCTTGTAGTAAAGAGAATAGTAAGAATTGGAAAAACCTGTATGAAATCAACTTCACTGAATCTGCCATTCTTTTTAACAGACTATTATTATTATTATTATTATTATTATTATTATTATTATTATTATTATTATTATTATTATTATTATTAGTTGTGGTGGTAGTAGTAGTATTTCAAGGCAAGCTGCAATGCCTTAGTGAAGAAAGCAGCATAGTACAGAAAAGGGAAATTTAGAATAAGGGAATAAACTAGACAGAGAAAAATAAAAATGATAAATGAAAATGACAACAAAACATTTGCATATGAGTTAGGTACGTATTGCTATAATTCAAAGGGACCTAACGAAATCAAAAGTGAAATTCAATGAATTGAAAGAAGTTTGGGTAACTATTTTCGGAAAAAAATAGTGCTCAAGTCATAACCCTTTGCTAAGTTGTAAGTCATTTTGTTTTGCATGTTTGTACAGGAGCCAGTCAAACCTCGGAAAGGAATAGAATATAAAATTTTGGACAAATGCTACGCACTGGGGCTCGTTGAGGTCATTCAGCGCCGAAACGGAAATTGAGAGTATAAAGGTTTGAAAGGCGTAACAGGAGGAAAACCTCAAAGCAGTTGCACTATGAAGGAGAGGGTGGAAAGTAAAATGAAAGAAAGAGAATATAAACGGAGATATAGTAAACAGAATGAAAGGGGTTGCAACTAGGGGGCCAAAGGGACGCTGCAAAGAATCTCAAGTAATGCCTACGTTGCAGTGCATGAGGTGCACTGACGGAGGTCAAACCTAGCGATCTTATGCAAACGGTTGTCAAATAGTAGATGTCAGAATGAAAATAGAGCTGGGACAGGCTAACATTATTTTATCACAACATTTATATTCACATTAGACTAGAATCATAATAATTTTATTATGTGTGTCATCAATGCCTTGAAAAATCTTATGCGTAATCAGATTCAATACCCGACAAGCTATGGTTGAGAGAGAGAGATCCTTACCTTACAGACCTTACATCTTGTTCGGGTTGCCCCAGGTCCCTCAGTGTGAGGCACCTCTAATGTCTACCAGAGAGTTGCTAGTACATCTTCCGGTATATTTTGCATCTTCCAATCTTGGATGGTCTGGGATGCAGTTTAGATATTTGTCGAGCTTATTCTTAAACACATCTACGCTCACTCCTGATATATTCCTCAGATGAGCTGGCAACGCATTGAATAGACGCTGCATTATCGATGCTGGTGCGTTTAGTGGATTAATGTCCTGTGTGCTTCCTTATTTTTCCTGGTATACGTTTTGGGCACTATTAATCTACCTCTGCTTGCTCTTTCTGCTATTTTTAGTTCCATGATATTTTCTGCTATTCCTTCTATCTGTTTCCCTTTCCATGCCTGAATTATCATGTAGCGTTCTCTTCTCCTTCTTGACTATATATAATTTTAAGAATTGTAGTCTTTCCCAGTAGTCTAGGTCCTTAACTTCTATTCTAGCTGTAAAGGACCTTTGTACCACTCTCTATTTGTGCAATATACCTTTTGATATTGTGGTTGGTACCATATCATATTGCAATATTCAAGTGGGACTACGAACATATGTTTTATAAAGCATAATCATGTGTCAGCTTTTCTTGTTTTGAAGTGCCGTAACAACATTCCCCATTTTTTGCTTACATTTTGCCAACAGTTGCTATTTGATCATTGCATAACTATGTTCCTATTCATCATCACACCAAGGTCTTTAACCGCTTCCCTTATTTGTGATGGTCTCATTATTAGGTCCCTTATATGCATATAGCTTTCTTTCTCTGTCTCCATAATTTATTGATTCAAATTTATCAGAGTTAAATACCATCCTATTTACCTCTGCCCTATCATATACTTTGTTAAGGTCTCTTTGTAGAGCGTTCCTATCTTCATCACAAGTAATTTCTCTACTTATTCTTGTGTCATCTGCGAAACTACTCACTACCGAATCCTTCACATTATTGTCTATGTCTTCAATCATAATAACAAACAGTATTGCAGCTAACACCGTACCTTGCGGCACACCGGATATTACCTTGACTTCATCCGATTTTCTCGTCGTTGCAATAACTATCTGTTTTCTGTTGTGTAAAAATTCTTTTAACCATCTTCCTACTTTATCCACGATATTGTGTTTTCTAATTTTCTTCGCTAATATATTATGGTCTACTTTATCAAAAGCTTTTGCAAAGTCTAAATAAACCACATCTGTTTCATTTCCGCTTTTCATATTTTTGAATATGTTCTCACGGTGGACTAACAGTTGGTTTGTGTGTACTTTTTCCGGGTACGAAAAACCATGTTGTCCTTTATTAAACAAATTATTTTTATTAAATGTTTCATAATATTTTTCTTCATTACCCTTTCATACACTTTCATAATATGTGATGTTAGACTCACAGGCCTATAATTACTTGCCCCTCTAGTCTTGATCCACTTTTGAAAGTAGGGGTAATATATGCTAATTTGTGCTCATCATAAATCTTGCCTGTATCTACACTTTGTCTTAATAATATTGCAAGTGGCTTTGCGATAGAATGAACTACTTTCTTTAACAAAATAGCAGGAATTCCATCAGGCCCTGCAGCAGCTCCATTTTTAATTTCATTAATAGCCTGCACAATATCAGCTTCATTAATATCTATGTCAGCTAAATATTCACTATTTTCATCCCTTACTTCTATATCATTATCTTCATTATCTATTCTAGGGGTGAATTCTCTCTTATATCGTTCTGCCAGTATGTTGCAAATTCCTTTTTTTCATTCGTTATCTCCCTTCAATTCTCAGAGGGCCTATTTCTATTCTTCTTTTATTCATCTTCTTCGCATATGAGTATAATAGCTTGGGGTTTGCTTGATATTTAATAGGGTTTTTTCTCCAAGTCCCGTTTTTCATTTTCTTTTGATTGTATAATCTTTTGTTCTGCATTTTCTATCTTACTTTTAGTTCTATAACTTTCCATGCATTTTTTTCTTTTGCAAGACCTTTTTTCCACTTTCTGATTTTCTGGAACAAGATCCTTCTGTCTCTTGGTATGCATGAATGATGTTTACTTTTCTTCTTCGGTATATATTTTTCCACTATTTTCTCCAATATTTTATATAATATCTCCGTATTTACCCTATGTCATTTCCACTTAACGAAAAATGTTATCCCAATCTTTGTTTAATTCTTCATTAATTTCTGACCATTTATTATTTTTACTGTAGAAGTTGTATTTCCATATCCTTCCCACTTTTTCATTTCTTGCTTATCTCTATTTTCACTTGCTTTGGAATGAAACTGTTAATTCTATGACATTATGGTCTGAAATATTCGCATTATAAACTATTATTTCTTTAACATAATTCATCTCGTTCACAAATATAGGTCTAAGTATTTTCCTTTTCTTGTTGGCAGGTGATTTATTTGTTGAATGTTGTATTCTAGTAGCATATCTAATAGCTTTTCAAATTGCCTCTTATCTTCTGCACTACTATTACTCTCTTTTTTATATGTATAAGTACAACCACAATCTCCTATTCGTTCTTTCCATTCTATACGAAAGGAAAGTTGAAGTCACCAGATAGGAGAATAGTCCAGTCCTTGTGATTTCTACATATATCATCCAATTTTTCAATTATTAAGTCAAACTCTTTAGTATTAGGAGGTCTATATATACTATGTTCATCAATTTTTCAGATTCAAATTCTACCGCTATTAGTTCACGATTCACTGAGTTTACTATATTTCTCATATATTTTTCCTTGTTTTTTGTCTTTCCCATATATTGCGGTTCCCCCTTGATTCCTATTTTTTCTATCTGATCTATAAGTTTGGAACCCTTTTATTTGATCATCATTCCAGTCTCCTTGGGAATACCAGGTTTCCACTTATATTCATTATATCTATTTCTTTTCATTTTGGGTTAGTTCTTCTAAGTACTCTAAGAGAGAGAGAGAGAGAGAGAGAGAGAGAGAATTTCCTATTACAAAGGTAAAAAAACAAAATGTGATAAGGTTCATATCCACTCTCAATGCAATCCTCGCTTTCAATAACCATTCCTAGTAATGTGTAAAACACATGTACTGAGACACACATATGCACATATATTTATATATGTATATGTATGTGATTATATATATATATATATATATATATTATATATATATATATATATATTATATACATAGCTTGGCGTTTGGTTTTAATCTATTGAGGAAAATTGAAGGTATATATATATATATATATATATATATATATATATATATATATATATATATATATATATACATGTGTGTGTGTGCATATACCTTTAATTTTCCTCAATAGATTAAAACCAAACGCCAAGCTCTGGTGAAACAGTTTTGTTGTTTATTTTTAGTAGCTTCCGAAATTACATAGATCGCCGAGGCTGCTTTAAAACCCTAATCCGCCGCCTGTAGTTAACATATATTAAAAGCCTGACCTATCCTACTTTATAAAAGAGAGAGAGGGAGAGGTATCTTTCTAGTTCTCATCTGAGTCGATTTATGGTTCATAGAGGTTCATTAACTGCGACACATATTTTCCCCCTGTCGTTGGTTCTACCGAAGCTCCGAGTAGGAAGATGAGACAAGGCGCATTAGAAGATAATGAAAAGAGGAGAAGGATATCTGGTCATCGATCACATGAGAGAGAGAGAGAGAGAGAGAGAGAGAGAGAGAGAGAGAAATATAGCAGAAACCACCAGAGTCCTTAAAGCAGAGCCTGCATCGTCGTCCTACGTGTGACCCACTTTACCTGTGGCCCCCTATTGATCGAGCGGGAGTAGTATAGATACCGACCGTCCCCTTTCCCTCGATCCCCTACTTAGCCCCTAGCCCCTCTTCCCCTATCCTGACTGGCCCTTCTCTCTCTCTCTCTCTCTCCTTCCGGTAGGTTATCTCATATGCTAACTGGGTTATGTAAGAAGATCTCCAGCGGCACTGGATTCAACCCTCATTACTCTGCTGCAAGAGCTATTAAGATTTTCCCCCTTATGCCCCAGTAGTGGTCTCCAGGAGCCCAGTCTTCTTTTCGAAAGAAAGGACCTTCTGGGGGGGGGGGGGGGGGGGGGTGGGGGGGGGGGGGGGGCGGAGGGGAAGAGTGAAATAGTCACTCCAGTGGCACCGCCGCGACCATGTGACCTACATCCAAAATGTCTACCTGTTGCTTTTCGGGAGTCGATCACTTTCCGGCAGTTCTCTTGAATGGTTCGCTGCTGCTGCTGCCGCTGTTGCTGCTGCTCTTGGTGGCGGCGTTTTTGAATGATTTCTTTCTTTCTTTCTATCCGTTTCTTCTCTCTGGATTGGGAACGCGAGGCTCGTGAATTTTATGCGTCATTTGAGATTTTCGTTTATCGTTATGTTATCGAGTGTAGTGACACTCGGATAAGGACGAGCGAGCGAGCGATCGACGAGCTCCGATAACCCACTGTACTTCCTTATCGATTTCGACTCTACGTGGGGTCGTCCTCCCTCCTCCCTCTTCTCCCATATCCCAAGGGACAGGTGCTGGTACCGAGGATGGCGGGGGGCGGAGTGGTGGGAGGGGGAGATTTCAAACCATCGCAAAATGCCGGACAAACTCTCGAGGTCTTTCACTGATAATGAGTTTTACGAATCTTGTCTCGGGCTCTTTTTCAACTCCAGTTTAAACGTAATCCTGAACTTCACTTCGAATGAGAAACATGACGAGAAGTCGCTTCCCGAAATCCGCACCAAACGAGGAATATTTCTAAAACGCAGTTCCTATAATATGAGAAACCATGAGCACGCGATTTAAACTTGGCTCTTGAAAAATGTTCATACGGGCGTAATCATAAACTCCACAGCAAATAAAACTAAAAAGACCAATACAATATAAACTTCGTATCAATGTGAATAACAAACCCATTCCCTAAACTTCACAATAAATGAGGACAAGAAAATGCGAGAAAGAGCCCCATAGAAAATGAGAAACATCACCAAATCGCAGCCGTGAACGCCGCAGTTAATTAAACGAAAACAAAAAATGCGATTCTGAGCTCCGAAAGATAATAACAGAACAGTGAGATGCAATAAATAGAATATTCGCACTGATTAAATTTTGTTTAATTTACACCATACACCTACAATATTGTTACTTTATGCTACTCTATTGAGCATTGTCTGAGGTGCTTCTCACAGTGTTGGTTTTGCAGAACTCAAAGGTCCACATCAGGGTTGTTATTCCTTTTAACACTTACTTGCTTCTGTCTTCTGTTCTCACCAACTAACAGGCATATGCTTGTCTGCTGGTAAAGGCCTTAGTGCCCTGTGTGTCACTCAGTTGTCGCGGGTTCGCGTCTCCCCCAGGCCGGTGGAAGATCACTGGCTCTGTATCATGATCAGTTACTGCTGTAGTGTGGGGTCCGCGGTGGGAGGTTGAGACCAAGATTCGTTGGAAGCTTGGATTTCAAGTCAGTGGCCCCTTTGGTGTGCTTGTTCCTTAAGAATAGGTTTCATCTACTGAAATAATAATAATAATATAATATAATATAATAATACTGATAATAATAATAATAATAATATTAATAATAATAATAATAATAATATTGATTTTGTAATACAAATCCACAATTACATAGTAATACAGTTTACCATAGAATTGTGGATCTCTCAATAATTCTTGATGTCTCAAGCTCAAAGATAATAATAATATAGAGAAGAGAGCTTAGTTAATAGAAAAACATTTAAATTAATATGTTAATAATACTTATCTCATTTCCACAGAGAAAAGATTGGTCATGAAAAATGAGTGGTGTCTCGAAAGATCTCTCAATAGTTCTTGATAATCTCAAGACAATACCATAGAGAGTTTTATTCCTCAAAGATAATAATAATAATAATAATAATAATAATAATAATAATAATAATAATAATAATAATAATAATAATAATAATAATAATAATAATAATAACTGGAATAAGACTAGCAGAGGTTAATATCAGGAGAGGGATCTTCCAGGGCGACTCACTGTCCCCACTACTCTTCGTGGTAGCCATAATTCCCATGACAAAAGTACTACAGAAGATGGATGCCGGGTACCAACTCAAGAAAAGAGGCAACAGAATCAACCATCTGATGTTCATGGACGACATCAAGCTGTATGATAAGAGCATCAAGGAGATAGATAGCCTAATCCAGACTGTAAGGATTGTATCTGGGGACATCAGGATGGAGTTTGGAATAGAAAAATGCGCCTTAGTCAACATACAAAAAGGCAAAGTAACGAGAATTGAAGGGATAAAGCTACCAGATGGGAGCAACATCAAACACATAGATGAGACAGGATACAAATACCTGGGAATAATGGAAGGAGGGGATATAAAACATCAAGAGATGGGCAGTGCCCATCTGATTACATGGGCAGTGCCAGTAATCAGATACAGCGCAGGAATAGTGGAATGGACAAAGGCAGAACTCTGCAGCATAGATCAGAAAACCAGGAAACATATGACAACACACAAAGCACTACACCCAAGAGCAAATACGGACAGACTATACATAACACGAAAGGAAGGAGGGAGAGGACTACTAAGTATAGAGGACTGCGTCAACATCGACAACAGAGCACTGGGGCAATATCTGAAAACCAGTGAAGACGAGTGGCTCAAGAGTGCATGGGAAGAAGGACTAATAAAAGTAGACGAAGACCCAGAAATATACAGAGACAGGAGAATGACAGACAGAACAGAGGACTGGCACAACAAACCAATGCACGGACAATACATGAGACAGACTAAAGAACTAGCCAGCGATGACAACAATGGCAATGGCTACAGAGGGGAGAGCTAAAGAAGGAAACTGAAGGAATGATAACAGCGGGCACAAGATTAGGCCCTAAGAACCAGATATGTTCAAAGAACGATAGACGGAAATAACATCTCTCCCATATGTAGGAAGTGCAATACGAAAAATGAAACCATAAACCACATAGCAAGCGAATGCCCGGCACTTGCACAGAACCAGTACAAAAAGAGGCATGATTCAGTGGCAAAAGCCCTCCACTGAACGAGCACCAACCTGAGGGAGTGATAGAAAACGATCAGGCAAAAATCCTCTGGGACTATGGTATCAGAACGGATAGGGTGATACCTGCAAATAGACCAGACGTGACGTTGATTGACAAAGTCAAGAAGAAAGTATCACTCATTGATGTCGCAATACCATGGGACACCAGAGTTGAAGAGAAAGAAAGGGAAAAAAAAAATGGATAAGTTATCAAGATCTGAAAATAGAAATAAGAAGGATATGGGATATGCCAGTGGAAATCGTACCCATAATCATAGGAGCACTAGGCACGATCCCAAGATGCCTGAAAAGGAATCTAGAAAAACTAGAGGCTGAAGTAGCTCCAGGACTCATGCAGAAGAGTGTGATCCTAGAAAAGGCGGCGCACATAGTAAGAAAAGTGATGGACACCTAAGGAGGCAGGATGCAACCCGGAACCCCACACTATAATACCACCCAGTCGAATTGGAGGACTGTGATAGAGCAAAAAAAAAAAAAAAAAAAATAATAATAATAATAATAATAAATATAGAAAGGAGAGATTAGTTAATAGAAAAAGTCTAAATTAACATATTAATGAAAAGAAACATAGATAACAATGAAAGTAAATTGTTAAAATACAAGAACTGCTTTAGGGAAGCACAGCTTGGCATCTTCGCTGTAGCCTTTCAAGTTCCAGTCGCGCGGCATCCTCGGGAGGACGACCTCTTGAACTAGGAATCTTTGCTGGAGCCTTTCAAGTTCCAGTCGGGCGGTGGCATCCTCGGGGAAGACGACCTCTGGAACTGGGAATCTTCGCTGGAGCCTTTCAAGTTCCAGTCGCGCGGCAGCATCCTCGGGGAGGACGACTCGGCCAAGAATCTCCGCTGCAGTCAAGTTCCAGTCGTGCGGCATCCTCGGGGAGGACGACCTCTGGAACTGGGAATCTTCGCTGTAGCCTTTCAAGTTCCAGTGGCGCGGCGGCATCCCCGGGGAGGACGACCTCAGGAACTGGGAATCTTCGCTGGAGCCTTTCAAGTTCCAGTCGTGCGGCATCCTCGGCGAAGACGATCTCTGGAACTGGGAAGTTCGACAGCGAAGTACATTTCCCACATACTGGCGCTGCTGTTATAAAGAACTTTAAACTGTGAGTGTCTTCCGAATGTACTATTTGTTACTTCTCCTTTGCCATAGTCATCCCCATTACACATCTATGACAATCTAATTCCACTTGATGAATTAAAACTTAGCCAACGTGCAATTTCGTTAAATCATACCGTAAAGTTATGTGATTGTGAGCGTGTCGGAGTGGATTCGGATTCCGCTAGTCCCATCATTCAAGTTTATCTTCATCGGTAACTTCAGGCTAATAAGGATCCCCTGCATGGTGCAACTGTGCTCGGGAGGAAATTGCAAACAAATCATTCAGTGTTGCTTTTTTTTATTTAAAAACTTATAACCTTCTAGACAGATACTGCAGGCAGTTTTCATTTCTTTTTACATCGGCCATCATAGATGCAAGAATTTAATATTTTCCTCTGTGAGCGTGTGTCTGTATGTGTGTGTGTGTTCTAGCATGACATCTCAAGAACGTAAGAACAGATTTTGATAAAACCAGTCTGATATATTCATTAGTCGACCTTTTCGAGAGCAGTCAAGTCTTACAAGAAATCGAGTCAGAGTGGAAGACTTATTGCCGAGGAATTCATCTGCCACATTAGCAAAGATAGTGTTTTTTCTTCTTCTTTTTTTTTTGCGTTGAAATGCACCCATAGATTAGAATGACAACTTTATAATAATTAGTTTGACCAAGTTTGACATTTAAAAGTCCAAGGTTAAGGTCACAGTCAATTTATTTCTTTAAACAAGGAATTTGTGGAAACTGATATCATTATTAGCATTATTATTATATTATTTCAGCAGATGAAACCTATTCACATTGAACAAGGACACCAAAGGGGCCATTGCCTGAAATTCAAGCTTCCAAAGAATATTAAGAATATTGGTTCCAACTTCCCACCGCAGATCCCACACTGCAGCAATAACTGGTCATGATCCAGAGCCACTGATTTTTCATCGGCCCGGGGGAGACGCGAACCCACGACATCTGAGTGGCGTACCACGACGCTAACCACTATACCAGCTGACCAGAGTCATAAATAGCATAGAGCGCATCAGCTGAACGGAAGATCGGTAGTCAAGATCAAACTTCATTCTTACTCTGATTGTGGCAGATGACCTTGTTTGACCCCACTTAATAATCTTGATTCTGATGTGTGTGTGTGTGTAGTTTTTTAAAGGTTTATATTGTAAATTCTAGACGTGACCAATACCAGTGCCGAGCGCTGCTAAATAAAAAAAAAAAAAAAAACTCCAGATATCGAATAGAGTGTAAAAAAATCTTTGGGAGATACTGAACAAATAAATGATTTTAAAAAACGTGTTGACATCCGGGAATGAGTTGGAGGGACACTTTAATTTCTGGATGGGGTAGGAGGTACTGCTATTTAACTTTTCTTTATTATTATTATTATTATATTATTATTATTATTATTATTATTATTATTATTATTATTATTATTATTATTATTCTGTTGAATAGAATGGTAGAATTAAGCGAATTGATCTTATATATTATCTTCTCTATTTTTCTTATTCCTCGCTTCTCTGGCTCAGCGTAGGCATCTTAATAACTGACCAATATTCATATTTCTCCCAATATTATTATTATTTTTCTTTTTTTTTGCTCTATCACAGTCCTCTAATTCGACTGGGTGGTATTTATAGTGTGGGGTTCCGGGTTGCATCCTGCCTCCTTAGGAGTCCATCACTTTTCTTACTATGTGCGCCGTTTCTAGGATCACACTCTTCTGCATGAGTCCTGGAGCTACTTCAGCCTCTAGTTTTTCCAGATTCCTTTTCAGGGATCTGGAGATCGTGCCTAGTGTTCCTATGATTATGGGTACAATTTCCACTGGCATATCCCATATCCTTCTTATTTCTATTTTCAGATCTTGATACTTATCCATTTTTTCCCTTTCTTTCTCTCCAACTCTGGTGTCCCATGGTATTTCGACATCAATGGGCGATACTTTCTTCTTGATTTTGTCAATCAACGTCACGTCTGGTCTATTTGCACGTATCACCCTATCCGTTCTGATACCATAGTCCCAGAGGATCTTTGCCTGATCGTTTTCTATAACTCCTTCAGGTTGGTGTTCGTAACACTTATTACTGCAAGGTAGCTGGTGTTTCTTGCATAGGCTCCAGTGGAGGGCTTTCGCTACTGAATCATGCCTCTTTTTGTACTGGTTCTGTGCAAGTGCCGGACATTCGCTTGCTATGTGGTTTATGGTTTCATTTTTCGTATTGCACTTCCTACATATGGGAGAGATGTTATTTCCATCTATCGTTCTTTGGACATATCTGGTTCTTAGGGCCTGATCTTGTGCCGCTGTTATCATTCCTGAAGTTTCCTTCTTGAGCTCTCCCCTCAGTAGCCATTGCCACGTGTCATCGCTGGCTAGTTCTTTAGTGTGTCTCATGTATTGTCCGTGCATTGCTTTGTTATACCATTCCTCTGTTCTGCTTGTCTTTCTCCTACCTGTCTCTGTATATTTCTGGGTCTTCGTCTACTTTTATCAGTCCTTCTTCCCATGCACTCTTGAGCCACTCGTCTTCATTGGTCTTTATATATTGCCCCCAGTGCTCTGTTTTCGATGTTGACGCAGCCCTATATGCTTAGTAGTCCTCTCCCTCCTTCCTTTCATGTTATGTATAGTCTGTCCGTATTTGCTCTTGGGTGTAGTGCTTTGTGTATTGTCATGTTTCCTCGTTTTCGTTCATTCCACTATTCCTGCGCTGTATCTGATTACTGGCACTGCCCATGTGTTTATGGCTTTTATCATATTTCCGGCGTTGAGTTTTGACTTGAGTATCGCCTTGAGTCTCTGCATATATTCTTTCCTGATCGTATCCTTCATCTCTTGATGTTTTATATCCCCTCCTTCCATTATTCCCAGGTATTTGTATCCCGTCTCATCTATGTGTTTGATGTTGTTCCCATCTGGTAGCTTTATCCCTTTAGTCCTTGTTACTTTGCCCTTTTGTATGTTGACTAAGGCGCATTTTTCTATTCCAAACTCCATCCTGATGTCCCCAGATACAATCCTTACAGTCTGGATTAGGGTATCTATTTCCTTGATGCTCTTACCATACAGCTTGATGTCGTCATGACATCAGATGGTTGATTCTGGTTGCCTCTTTTCTTGAGTTGGTACCCGGCATCCATCTTCTGTAGTACTTTTGTCATGGGAATCATGGCTACTACGAAGAGTAGTGGGAACAGTGAGTCGCCCTGGAAGATCCCTCTCCTGATATTAACCTCTGCTAGTCTTATTCCAGAGCTTGTAAGTATTGTATTCCAGTTGCGCATTGTATTTTTGAGGAAGCTGATGGTGTTTTCCTCTGCCCCATATATTTTCAGGCATTCTATTAGCCATGTGTGTGGTATCATGTCGAAGGCTTTCTTATAGTCTATCCATACCATGCTTAGGTTGGTTTTCCTTCTCCTACTGTTCTTCATTACCACTTTGTCTATCAGGAGCTGATCTTTTGTGCCCCTACATTTCCTTCTGCAGCCTTTCTGTTGGAGTGGGATGGTGTTTGTATCCTCAAGGTAGTTGTATAGCCTTTCGCTGATGATACCTGTTAGTAACTTCCACATTATTGGTAGGCAGGCGATAGGCCTGTAGTTACTGGCTATATTTTCCTTACTCTTATTATTATTATTATTATTATTATTATTATTATTATTATTATTTCCGTATTTTTCATTTTAATTTGGAATCTATTTCTTCGATTGTTTATTCAATAATCTAATATTTTTTTTTATTTTTTCTTCTATGTTTTTATTTTTCTTAATTTCTAATGTCATTTATTTACTTATTTATTTATTGTAGCCTGCATTTTCTAATCCTTTAATCATTCCTGTTCCCATTTAGTCTCCGCCACTGTATCGCTGCCTCTCGCGTACTTAAGCTGAAAGCTATTTAAATATGGAAACTGTGCACTCCATTCTTTGCCGCCCTACATAAATTTTGTCCCTTCTTTACGAGGCTTTCCAACTTACTGGGACTTGCTGCTATAAGACAACTTGTCAAGTTAATTATATCTTAGCTGAACCAGACCACTGAGTTGATTAACAGCTCTCCTAGGGCTGGCCCGAAGGATTAGATATTTTTACGTGGCTAGGAACCAATTGGTTACTTAGCAACGGGACCTACGGCTTATTGTGGGATCCGAACCACATCGAGAAATGAATTTCTATCACCAGAAATAAATTCCTTTGATTCCTTGTTGGCAGAGCGGGAAATCGAGCCCGGACCCTGAGATCAGCAAGGTAATCGACTCGTCCAACGAGGAAGTACTAGCTGCTATAACGCTTCCTTCTCATAGGTAGCTACCAGCTGGTTTAAAGGAGTTGGAACTCCTGTATAGTGCTGAATGGTATCTGATCCAGTTCACAGTGACACCAATCTAAATTACTCCTTGTAGTGTTGCTCTTTGCCTCAACCCAGTGGTAGGGGTGTAAAAATACTACCACCGTAGGTCCTGCGTGTCGCAAAAGGCGACTAAATGGACAGCTGCTGTCTTGCAGTCTTACTTTTTAGCAAAAGGCTAGGCCCACCGCCAATAACTGTGCAAACTGCTGCCTTGCAGTCTTACTTTTTAGCAAAAGGCTAGGCCCACCGCCAATAACTGTGCAAACTGCTGTCTTGCAGTCTTACTTTTTGACAAAAGGCTAGGCCCACCGCCAATAACTATGGAAACTGCTGCCTTCCAGGTGGACTTTTAAGTCAAAGGCGAGGCCCACCGCCAATAACTGTGGTTGATGACAGCAAGGGCATGCGGTCGTAAAAACCCCTTTGCCAAATAATAAACCATGCCTGATGTTGTAATGGAAGGTGCATCAGGCAACCAACCTCTTAGTGTAGGGATAGCGGTGGGAAAGAAGTGTTGTTCTTTGCCTATTCCGATTTCACAGGTTTTCGATTGTCAGTTACGTTCTGCCCTAGAGCAAAAGCCCGTGCCAACAAGAGGTTGGCTTAGCCTTAAATGACGACGATGAACTTCTAGTCATAACAAGAAGGGTAGCAGAGCATCCTAAACTGAGAATTTATAACACCATTATTAGACCTATAGTACTATATGAACGTGGGACTTCTTGCTCAAAGTGGCTAGAACAGAGATTGCTTGCAATGAAAAATACTATACTAAGAATAGGAGAACTGTGCTTGATAATGAGAGAGGGTCTGGGCGAAAGCGTCATAGGAAAGAATTAGTAGACCAAACAGAACAACCGCTGATCTCACACACGTCCAGGAGTGTAAACATGATCTTGGCAATGCAAATGCACGAGCACCTGTTGACATGGAAAAAAAAAAAATAAGTGTGATAAGGAGTGTGTTGCGAGTGGCAGTGCGGGCCCGTACCGTACCAGGAGGGTTTTCGAACGAAATCCATATTTTCCGTGACTATCCTTTTCATTGAACTGAACTTACAAAGTAATATATAATTATTGTTTTTTGTTGTTGTCAAAGTATATAACATAACAAGAAACAAAGTAATAAGCATCTTATCATCGTTAACATAATAAATGAATCAATGAAAAAAACTGAAGAAATATTCTTGAATTTCAGTGCAAACTTTCAACATTATAAGTAAAATTCTGTTAACCAAAGTCAGTACTACTTTGAATAGCATCTAACCGGGTAGAAGGGCATAGACCACATTTTCTTCTTTTTATTTTTTTATGAAGATGCTATAATCTGTAACCAGGAGAGTGACAGGTTTGGTGCAAAAGTTTCCCATTCAGCGCTCAAGAAAGTGATAAGAGGGAGTTGGAGAGGCTGGACAACAAGATATAGAGATAAGTGAAAAATACACCGAAGTTTTTTCGGTGCAGTCGAGTTTTCTGTACAGCGTAAAATCAAGGCCACCGAGAGTAGATCTATCTTTCGGTGGTCTCGGTATAATGCTGTATGAGCCGCTGCCCATGAAACTTTAACCACAGTCTGGTTGTGGCCTGTCCTATACCGTTGCCAGACGCATGACTATGAACAACATTAGCCTTAAATAAAAATGAAAACTCCTGAGGCTAGAGGGCTGCAATTTGGTATGTTCGATGATTGGAGGGTGGATGATCAACATACCAATTTGTAGCCCTCTAGACTCGGTAGTCTCTAAGATCTGAGGGCGGACAGAAAAAGTACGGACGGACAGACAAATAGCCACCTCAATAGTTTTCTTTTACAGAAAACTAAAAGATAGGGATGATGTACAAGGATCTAAAGGTGAAAATGGGAGATAACCCACGGTTGCAATAAGAGGTAATGAAAGGAAGGAAGCGGGAATGGAGGTAAAGTAGAAGTCTAGAAGGTGGGTGCAGTTAGGGGCGGAAGGGATGCTGCAGGCACAACACCCTTCAGTAATGCCTACTGTACGCCACTTGAGGTCCACTGACAGCACCAACCCTCGACCATATTCTTCATGGTTGGATTAAAGTAAGAAGTATATTTTCACACACATAATTATATATATATATATATATATTATATATATATATATATATATATATATATATATATATATATCATTTATTTATTTCAGGGCAAAGATTTTTCCAATGGATACTTGATTTCAATAAGATATTCAATCTTAATTATTTGTTGAATTCTTTGCGTACCATTCATGTCATTCCTTTACGCAATCATCCATTACCTCGCAAAATTCTCCATCAGCGTTTACACTGTGCCTCAAGGTATACAATAACTACTATTTGTGATTTAACTGTAAGGGTTTAATCGTCGTCATTTCGATTTGTGGCACGCACCGCGAACAATTGATATTATTGTCGTGCTTTGCACACTGTTGCTATTCTCGTATAGTCTGTTGGTCTCGAGTTGGCCTTTTAGGTACCTTGTTATCACTGTCATCTGTAGCAACCACTAAAATGTTAATGAACTTCGACTTCAGCTTCGGTCGCGTTCATCACACATACACACACACACACATACCCAGCCACAATGTCTCCAGCACATACGAGGCGATCAAGGCGATGATGTTCCAGTTGCCTAAACGACCGATTCGCTCCTCCGTTCATAGCAGATGTTTAGCACAGCCGTGGCCAAACTCTCCTCCTCCCCCCTCCTTCTGCTAGTAGTAGTAGCAGCACTAGCAGTACCACCACGATATAGCAGCAGCATCAGCAGCAGCAGCAGCAGCAGCCCCACAGCCTCAGCAGCACGGCGATGGAGGCAGGGAGTGGGTAGGCGCAACGCAAGTAGTAGTAAGCAGTGTGGTGACAGGGGTGCGTGGGGCAGGTTGCCACTCGTACAGTAGTAGCAGGGGATGACTGTGTCCGCTGCAGCAGCCTGTACCATAGCACCACGAAGCATTCCTTCGGAGTGGACGGTACCATAGCAGTATCAAATCTTAGTCTGACCTCGTCTTGGGAGTGCGAGAAGTGTTTGGGTATTAGAGAAGAATCTGTGGGCATTTGCGTCAGTGATTTTACCTTCTAGGAAGCTATTGACACGTGACATTAAGTTCTTGCCAAAATAAAGATTGGCGGGCATGTCTGCAAAGAAAATGTGACACACGAGGAACCGGAAAACAATTAGTGGTGCCTTTTGCAACTATCAACACGCTAACTATAAAGTGAAGCAGTGGAAAAGTCTTGAGATCTTACGTAACAAACAAAAAAGAAAACCAAAACACATGCAGTGAACGTGTGATTGAACGTGAAGGGGACGTTCTTTAGTCTCCAGTTTGTCTCAAGTACGATGCTCAAAGGTTTTCATTAAAAAGACGCACCAGCAGCCGTGTGTTTATTAGCCAGGTGCCCCGTGAAATGTGCTTAACAGTTCATTACCGTCAAAAGGCCGTCTACCTGTCCGTGCGTGCGTGCGTGCGCGCGCGCGCTTTGCAGTAATAAGCATGACTTCTGAGTGAGAATTATATCAAGTGGCCGCTTCCTTTAATATTAATCAGTGTGTGTGTGTATGTGAGTGCGTGTGTGTGTGTGTGTATGTGCATGTGCATGTGCCTCTTCGTTCGTTGACAGATAATAGAGAAGAGTCTACAATTTTTTTACCTCGACAACATTCCATTTTCTTTTTTTATTTCAACTGGTTTATCAAGTTGCCTTTTTTATTTGTTGAGTTTTTATTGTTCACTTGCTGGTTTACCCTTTCTTCTCATTGGTTTTTAAAATTGTTTCTCCAGTTATACGCATCTCCTCGCACAAGACGAAAAAGAGAACTGTTTATCTTCATCTACCTCCAAGAATTCGAAGCTCATAGAGATTAACAAATGAATGTTGCTCAGTCAGATATTTGCGCTCAGTGATTGTCATAAGTCTAAAAGTGCGTTTTGCGAATCCTTTAAGGAGAAAATTAAAAGGAAACGACTTTTCAAGGGAAACTTAGATACACAAAAATCCTATTGTGTTTCTGTGTGTCATATTTACGTGCAAAGGAATCAAGGTATACATACACCTTGACGTTGAAGTGTTTGAGAAATCAGTCGCAGTTGTGATAGAACGCTATTGTTACATATTTTCTTTTACTGGACAGTAAAGCAAGCGTTACGTAACAGATGAAGTGATTTACTTAGAAAATTAATCTGTTGTTTCCTATGCTAAGAATAATATAATAATAAAACAATCCTGTTAGCGTACTTTTAAATCTCAGGTAACTGCAAGAGTACTTTAATCAGGGACTAATTGTTTAAGTAAAGAACAAATCATAAAAAAAGAAGCGTTAGCGTTACTACCTGCCATATCTCTCTCTCTCTCTCTCTCTCTCTCTCTCTCTCTCTCTCTCTCTCTCTCTCTCTGCCTCAATACCAGTAGCCTGCCATTGGCCCATGTAGGACTAGAACTAGTTGCTACGACTAAGATAGGCTACCTCAGATGAAAAAGTTCCACCGACCTCTTTGCTAAACGAACGTAGCCTACACGTCTAAAGAATTGTGAAATACGTCCGTGAAAGAGTACTAGTGCAAGCTGTCATATCTGTAAAATATAGAAAATAAGGTTGTAATGTAAAGCGCCGTTGCTAGACCATAAATAATCATAAAAAAGTGGTTTAATGAATCCGAGAGTTGCAATATACGCAACGAGAATCGAAGCGCTGGTCATTAATTTCTTGCCCAGGCAGAGAGGAATGTTTATCGCCTAGAGTGGATAAAGGTATGTAAGCTTTACTTTTTTTCTTTCGTCGTTCTTTCTTTTTTGTTTTGTACTTTTTTAAAATTCTGTTTTAACTTGGTGTTGGGATGGTGATGCCGAATTGAATGAAGTGTATTTTGCACCGAAAGTATCTGTTGGTTAGGGAGAAAGATTTTCGCTGTATTATGAAACTAAGAATTTTCTAACGGACTCGTTCCGGGGTATACCCCTCACCCACCAAACCCCATCCCCCAACCACCCCCAGCATCCCAGACCCCAAAACACGCCCCCTTACTCCTATCCGCCCCGTGTATAATATTACTAATTCTTTTTATTCCATGGATTTTACAAATCTAATTCCATTACTGAAATCCTACTTTAGCCAATAACAAGACTCCCCGTTTTAAGGAAATTAGCAAAAATTCAATAGAAAATTTTCAACCGGTAGGGACAGCCTTTAATGATTATTATTGATTAACCATAATGCCCAGTACCCCAGCTTGGCGATTGTAAAGGGGAGTTAATGCAGGCCCCGAACTCCAGTACCACTGGGTCGTATCGTTTATTGCAGAGTTATAGCAGCCAACAAGATGCCCAATCAAATCAAACCGTGTTGATTCAGACATACGCAGTCAGCCGTTACTCCGGGGTAGTAGAGTATGATTTCACATCGCTTATATATTTATCTGTTTATTTATCTATTTATTTATCGTCCCTAGCTTACTGATCAGTTGTTTTATTTATCAATTTGTTTCGGCACTTTTTATTCAATTAATATTTTGTTATCTGCTTAATTCGTTCGTTTTATTTACCTCCTTAACTGATATTTTCACTGCTTATTGTTCCTTATCTACTTACTTCACTAATTTATCTATTTTTTAAAATAATTTGTTTCGTGCTTAACCGACTGATTCATGGGTTTATTTCTTAGATTTATTTACTTTGTCACATATATACTTAGGAAGTGAACTGTTTATTTATTATCTGCTGACGTAATCGACTGTTTCATATTTTTGTTTAATTTATTTCGGGAAATAAACTTGTTATTAAAGTACCCATATTGAAACTTATTCTCATTTACACTGACCAACTTCATGCATCTCCCAAAATGAAAAACCACTCTAGTTTGGAATTTATTTCCTTCTCCCAGTAAATCCTGACTCAGTGCTTTGGCAGTAAACGTTGAAATCACCATTATCATTTTTCATTTGGAAAAGCATATAATCGAACTAATTAGGTCACTGACTTGCAAAACCAGGTAACTTGACAAATACATAGACATCTTACAAAAAAAAAAAAAAAAAAAAAAAAAAACGGGGCAAGGAGGAAAAATTAGGCATTGGTATAAGCATTTCGATACTTTTAAACGTAAGATAAGAACCATCAATATCAGTTATATCGCCGGGAAATGCATTCTTCAGCAGTTTTTTTTTTCTTTTCTTGTTTGGCTTCCTATTTTATTTATCATATTCGTTTTTCTTTGTTGTTTGTCTTTATAGCGTATTCTTACCTCTTTGGTACTACTTAGTCTGCGATGGGTTGCCTTAACAACTGGGCCTGTAGACCTAGTCTTCATCTTTTTCAGTTTTGGGTACAGCTTGGCTTGTAATAATAATAATAATAATAATAATAATAATAATAATAATAATAATACACTTCGGATACTGAGCACTGTGGCAAGGTATCACGTTCCCACAGTGCTAAGCACAACTAGCTTTGGGAGCACGGAGATACTAAGGAGGCAGTCCGTATCTTCCCATGAAGGGACAGGAAGAAGGTGCGTGAGATGCTCGCAGCCTCACTCCTTGTGTGTCAAATGCTTGTAACTGGAACTCTCTTTATCTCTGGAGCCACGTAACAGTTGACGTTTTCCAGAGTCGAGCCACCATTTCTCACTGTTATTCCTTCTGGAAGTATCCCAGTCCGAATTTCCGGACGTTCAAATTACGTCTCTGCGATCGGAACTTGCCATCTTTGCCCTCTCTTGTATAACTATATTGCTACCAAGTTGCCATTATGGATGCACTGGTTATCGTAACGCAGTATCAGCAAACCAGAGAGGGTGCTACGATGGTCTGTTATCTACGCGTCACCTATTCTAAGGCGCTAGTACTAAACATGGCGGAAGCTCCATTGGACGCCGTGCTTAGTGCTAGCCCCTCGGTGAACTAGGTATTATATACACACACAATAATATTGTGTGGTCGACAAATTATATTAAAAAACTATATTTATTTTAAGTTGCTAGTACTAAACATGGCGGAAGCTCCGCTGGACGCCGTGCTTAGTACTAGCCCCTCGGTATCTAAGTATTATTTACACACATGCCTATATTGTGTGGTCGACAAATTATATTAAAAAACGATATTTATTTTAAGTTGCTACTACTAAACATGGCGGAAGCTCCACTAGACGCCTTGCTTAGTACTAGCCCCTCGGTGATCTAAGTATTATATACACACGTCTATATTGTGTGGTCGACAAATCATATTAAAAAGCTATATCTTCGTAGGCTGTCTACTTTACATTTACTATACAATGTTTAGTATTAGCACATCGGAATAGGCAACGCGTTAGATAACAAGCCAAAGTACCACCCCGAGAGTTATATCTTTTATATTTTCACACGGGTTTTCCCAAGGATTAGCTCATAAATGATAAATAGAAATTGGGAAAAGTTAAAGAAGTTGAACAGCTAGGTGGGGAGAGACTAAAGGGAACAGATGGAAGAGTAAAAGACGGATAATATAATTCAGGGAAGAGTCAAAGACAGACGACAGCACAGTTTGGGGTCGAAGGGATGTTGTCCTCAGGGCGCCACTCCCCAAAGCTAGTGACTGAGCAAGGGACATCTTCCTATGAATGAGTATTAGATCATGAAATGTCAAGATTTTGGGAAGGTTAATACCAAACACGTACTAAAATAAAACTTGCATAAGATGAATGATGCGAGTTGCTGCATTGATTGTCAGAAGGATTGCACAAACGCATTGACCTCCTCTCAGCAGGATAAGGGGATAAATACCTCTCTCCGTTCAAGGTGTGAGCGAAGAGGTGTAACGGTATACCGTTCTCGTGAGTTGAAGAGACGCTGGAATGGTATTTCATTCAAGGGCCGTGTAAGGTCATCGTCATTTTTTTTTCTACTCTTGAACTTCAGAAGTTCAAGCGGAGGTCCAATGCGTTTGTACCCTAATAATATTCTACTTTGTTTTTAATACGTTTTTATTTATTTGTTAATTTATTTCTTTTCCTTTTTTGATAAGTGATCTGTTCTTTTTGTTTTTCCCTTTACTTCCTCTTACTTCATCCTGATGAGCATCCATTTGGATAGGTTTCATCTTCTGAATAATAATAATAATAATAATAATAATAATAATAATAATAATACTCTTCTCAGCTACTGTTTGTGAACGGGAATATGTCACCTGTCTTGTTTCTTTTTAGTACTTCTTATAACAGAATATGGGATTTAGGCCCAAGGCCGAGCACTGGGACCTTCGAGGTCATTCAGCGCTGAAACGGAAATTGACAATTAAAAGGCTTGAAAGGTGTGACAGGAGGAAAACCTGGCAGTTGCACTATGAATCAATTGTTAGGAGAGGGTGGAAAGTCTGCTGGAAGAAAGCGAATATGAACAGAGGTACACTAAAAGAAATGAGTGGGGTTGCAGCTAGGGGCCGTAGGGACAATGCAAAGACCCTCAAGTAATGAATACATTGTACTACGCGGGATGCAATGACGGCACTACTCCTTTACTACTCTTTACCCCTGCATTATTTTTTGTAACGGTTTTCTTCTTCTTTTTTTTATACTTGTGGGCATTCTGTAAAATTGAAAGCTGATTTAGCAAGACAGAGCAATTTGACCAGCAACCCAATTCTCTCACAGTACGCAAAGGCGTTCTTACAAAATATAAATGTAAGCTCTCCCTTACTTAAGAACTAATGGTATAACGTCGCCAATGCAAGATGAAAGAGGATACTAATCTGCTGGAGATGCAATGGTATACCTACCTACATCTCACTTGTTCGAGAGAGAGTGTGCAAATTGACCAGTGGGTTGAAGGTCAAGTGTTGTACCCTTACTGTGCTTTCTTGATTCACCGCATCACTGAAGAAGCGCAGAACTTGTATCAAAAGAAATGCGCTAAAAAGTTCAGTTTTGCGAGACAAAACTAACATTTTCTATTTGAAAATTGGGCTCTTGAGCAGGACAATGGGTTTGACTCTTAGTTGTCACGTGCTTGCTAAAGAATAATTAAATACAATAATCACAAGCGCTTGCCTCTTCTTTAGCAATCTGGGAAGAATGTTGACCAAGTGTATCGGCTGTTGAGATTTTAGAGACCTAATCAAATTCTCTAAAACGTGTATGTGATAATGTGTCATGTTGATTCATGCACAGCCGAATCTCTGTGTAATATGTCTGAACTCTAAACCAACAATAATTAATGGATTACGACCGGATACATCGGAAGCCATTTTAACATGGGCTATAGTCCCATCCATTCCGTCCCCTCACCCCATGACCGTTATGAAATGCAAAAAAGGTTACAGTTTCTCCTTATTATTCACCGTCATCTTCGCAGCCAATCTGTTATTCTGGCAAATTCCTCCATGGATACAAATATAGGCAAGTGTGGCATGACAGCCGTCATGTTACGCGCTCGCGTGCGAGTGTCCGTTTTGTGTGTGTGTGTGTGTGTGTGTGAGTGGACTTAACATTTTTAGCTGTCTCGGGATGCGGAACTTACGTAACGCACCCCTTGGCGCGTCTGATGAATGGCTGCACACTAATAGGCTGGATATTCTTTCCACTAATGATCCCACTGATTAATAGAGCCTTTTACAAATGAAACTATCAGGTTGCAGAAATTACAGAGCAAGTTTGTTCTAATGAATTGGCAAGGAATTGGCTGAATGTCAATGATGACGTGAAATGAGCAACTTATTTCTTCTTCTTCTTCTTGCTTTCTAGGACAGGTTGTTTAGTCGATGTGTACGTTAGGTTTTCATTGGCTTGTTATACACCATTTGTATTTAGTTATTCAAGGCCATATTTTATCCTCAAGGAGTTGCATCTTATTTTTGACTGGTGATCGACTTGCAGTTACATCTTTATATAGAAAACGCAGATTATCCCAAGCCTCTGACGTAAGCCTACCTACTTGATAGAAACAGACAGTGAAGAGGTTTTTGCAAATCATCTGATCGTGTAAGATATATTGACTGGCGAGGTCTTACCTCAGAGTCGCGATTCTGTGGTCTTATGTATCAATGACAATATGCATGTTCAGTGTGGCTAATGATGTTTGATTAGCATACTCTCGTATTGACTCGCTGTTGAAATTAATCAAGATTTGCGGGTTGCATCAAGTGCACTCTAGGCTAACATTTCCAAGGTGGAACATTTCTCCACAACCACTCATAACAAGTTTTCTGACGTCTCACAGCATTTGATTAATATTGTCGGCACATGCTGGGATATTTGATAAAATCTACATTGGCTTTGATAAAAAAAAAAGTAAGGAAATACAAAAGGACAATACTTCCCTGAAATTAATATATATATATATATATATATATATATATATATATATATGTGTGTGTGTGTGTGTGTGTGTGTGTGTGTGTGTGGTGTGTGTGTGTGTGTGTGTGTGTGTGTGTGTGTAAATGATTGTTGAACAGATCAGAATAGGAGAAATGAACGACCAAAGAAAAAAAATAAAAGACACGTTTTGAACCTTGGCGGCCATTCACTACCATACAAAAAAATTTCCATATAGTGGCGTTTAATCATACAATTTGAGCATATATGGGTGTGTTTGAAAGTTTGACCAACATGACTGAAGAATGATAAACGTGTTTGATATTTTTTCGTCCAACATGAAGTTTTTCCATCATGATGGACAGGTGTCTGGCGACGGTTGATCATACAAGCTCAATTAAGCAATCGCATTCATGGTGTTGGTTACTGAACTTCCAAGAGTTTTGGTTCGAGTTCATTGAAATTTATAAATCATTTCCATCCTTATGGAAGATTAAGAGAATTTGATGGAAATCCTTGTAGTCTTTAAGGGATGACACTACAATGTCATTTATTAAACACTCGTGAGAAGGTTTTGACCTTTTCTTGAAAAATTCCTTCACCCACATCTTTTTTAGCTTGTTTTTTCTCTCTCCCAACCGCGAGAAGAACAACAATGCAAGCTTTTGCTCATATTGACCGAACGATTCTCTGATGCATAATACTAATGTTTTATATTCATCAATTGTAGTGCATGGCGGCAGTGATCAGTCATGGTGGACATACAAAATTGCTAGCGAATGGTCCGCCTTACGATTACATTACGTTTCCTAAAGAGATAATAAGAATGTTAAAAAAAACGATGAAAAACAACCACTGTCGAAGTGATTCTACAGAAGTCCTACCTAGAAATACGCAACTGCAATAAGTTCCAATTTGTTTGAACTTCTGTTTCACTATCTATTTACACGTCAAAGAATTTCTTAATCAACAGAGTTATGGACAAGGAAATAAATGTTATAAAAATGAACTTTAGCGAATGATAGCATACAAAATGATATGGTCTGATACATAGTGTGTGTGTGTGTGTGTGTGTGTGTGTGTGTGTTTAGTTACCGCGGAGGAATACGCAAACCACTCTAGACTCGGTCTGCCTTGCTTGAAGCGTCAAGATTTCTCCTTTTATCTTCATATTAGTCGTGAAAACGTTAATGTCCTTCTACATGTTTTATAGAATAGTACGCAGTGACGATTGCGGAAAGCATAATACCAGCGAAACAAATTTTCATCGGGAAAATGATGGCGATAGAAGGTATGAAAGGTGAGAATCTCTCACTGACTGCTAGGCCTACTATACCGTTTTCCGTAGACGCTGGTGGAAGTTTGGTTGAAATGGAAGTTACTTTTGCTTTTAGATTAACCGGAGGTTGGTTGAAATGGAAGTAAGTTTGGTTGAATTGGTAATTTTGTTGAAATGGAAGTTAGATTAGTTGAAATGTAAGTTTGATTAAAGTGAAGGTTACTTTTGATGTTAGATTTTAGTATGGCTGAAGTACAAGTTAGTACTGTTGAAATGGAATAGTTGAAATGTAAGTTTGGTTGAAAAGGAAGTTACTTTTGGTTTTAGATTTTAGTATGGCTGAAGTGGAAGTTAGTTCGGTTGAAATGGAAGTTAGTTTTTATTGGAATAGAAGTTTGATTGAGATAGAAGTTAAAAAGGATTTTGGTTGGAATGGAAGTAAGTTTGGTTGAACTGGAAGTTTTATTGAAATGAAAGTTAGTTTAGTTGAAATGGAAGTTGGTTTGGTTGAAATGGGAGTTAATTTGGTTGAAATGGAAGTTTGGATGAAATGGAAGTTGGTATGGAATCCGGTTTATTAGTTTAGTATAACTGGATTACACGAAACGTTTTTTTTCTAAGCCTAATTCAGTCAGTTTACACCGATGATCAGATCCCATAGGTCTAGGTAGACTGTTTAGATGAGCTTTTGAAGCGGTAGAGGTTTAGGTCAGCGATTTATCCCCATACGTTCTTTACCAGTAGTTTTTATATATTGTTTAGTAATACTTTCTAAGATGGGCTATCGAAAACTAAGACATTATAGGCCTAAAGCTTTCTGATGACTCTTAGATAAGCCTAGGCACAGCGTATCACGCCATAGGTTACCATGCCCCATTTAAGGCTTTATTTTCATTTAGTTATTGTATTTATAGTTTTTGTGGGCCCAATTGCAGGCGAGCTGATCTGTTATATAATAAAACGGAAAATGTTAGGTTACTCCTAAAACTTTGTGTTAGGCTAGTCTGTTTAGGCTACTCCAAACCTTCGTGTTAGGCTATTTAGGCCAAGCCCCAAACTTCGTGTCAGGCTGTTTAGGCTACCCCTGAAACTTCGTGTTAGGCTATTCAGGCCATCCCCCCTCAAACCTTCGTGCTAATCCATTTAGGCAAAGCCCCAGACTTCGTGCTAAGCTGTTTAGGCCAAGGTCTATAGACCTTGGTTTAGGCTACCCCTGAAAGTTCGTGTTAGGCTATTCAGGCAACCCCCAAAACTTCGAGTTAGGTTATTAAGGCTATCCTCAAAACTTCATGTTGAGCTACTTATGCTACTCACAAAACTTAATGTTAGGCTAATTTTGCTACCCCCAGTACTTTGTGTTAGGTTATTTGGGGGTAGTGTGTCAGGCTATTTAGGCTACCAACAAAACTTTTCGTGCTAAGCTGTTTAGTCTACCCAAAACACTGCCTGTTACGACGATCTGACACGTGCCGAAAGGATAGCCTATCTCGGCTGTGAGATTTAGCAAGTTTTGCCCTCTTGACCGTAAAATGAATGGAATGAAATGGTGATTGTTTCTCCAATGACCAAATGAAATATCCAAGGACACAAAAAAGTATTTTGACTTAATAATACAGCAACTATATTTGCTGCTGGGATTGATAATAGGCCTATTGAGTGATTTGTCATTTGTGAGAGTCCTGAAGGTTTACTCTAGATATTATTCAGAAAAGTATCCAATATGTTTTTAAATCATGTTTGATTATATTTCTTGCCAAACGAAGTCTGCCACAAGTGCCAGATGCTAAAGCTATTTTCAAGGTTTTCAAGGTACTGCCAGTGTGGTTATTTGGTTTGGTAAGACACCTGACCTAACATTTTCCAAATGTATCATATATAGAGTGTGATACATGTTCAGACTTGCAGACAACTTGACCATTATAATACAAAATGTTATTGTTTGTTGGTAATAGTACATATATATAGTATATTATGTATGTATTGCTTTAATATGCATTTCGAAGACTTTAAAGAAGCAGATTTAGCTGAATCCATTATCTGTTACAATAATCAAAGGTATGTAAATTATTGAGGCTGTGAAAGAAGGGTCTTCACTGGTTATTTCAAAATTGTGGGTAATTTAAAGCCTCAGATTAGGTCATCATTCAGTAATGGTTAGTTTACTTGAATACTTGGTGGCTATATTAGTTTTCCTCATGTTGTGAAGGTAGGTTTTTTTTTCTGCACTTCTCGTAGCAAATCCTGTTCCTCTATGGAGTATGTATGATGATTGTTTTTGTGTTAACTCAGCCTTCAGGAGTTTATCCAACCAGAAAATGGATTCTTAGAAGTGCTTTTCTTTTATTACAGTTAACAAGAAATAAGAAGAGAGAGTCATAATTAACATGAAAGTAACAATATCCTTTCTGAAAAGCGATTTTGTACAATATTCTGAATACATAATAATAATAATAATAATAATAATAATAATAATAATAATAATAATAATAATAATAGTGTGTGTGTGTGTGTGTGTGTGCGTGTAGAATGGCGTAGTCTCTAAGCGAGATTGCGCAACTAGAGTTCCTTTGAACCCGACCATTGAATATATTTAGGGAGAATCCACATAAAACGTATCCACACCAGCCAGGTAGCTGAATGGGGATTACCGGCAACTCCCTCTGCGGAATTCCTCATACTCTTTTGCCTTCCCCACCACCAGGGTTACCATAGAAGTGTCTCCACTACTTGTGAGGAGCATGTTTTCTTGAGGAGAGATCATGATGCGTTTGGGTTGAAATAACGTACCTGATCCCAGTGGCTTCACGCATCATAATACCCTTTCAAGTTTTGTGTTTTTACAATATTAAATTTAACGATTGGTATTTTTTCTGTAGTGAGGATCACGATGAGTGTACAAATTCTAATGAAAGTTAAATTTCATAATTCCATATGGGGTGATACATAGCTTAGCTAAAGCATGAAGTGCTCAGTTGGTCCAAGCAGCGGACGCCTATTGAAGATATTTTAGAAACTTTTTAAGGCCTATTTTTCATGTGAGGCCTAAACTCTCAGCTGGTAAGAAGGCCTGAAGATTCGAGTTTTTATTCTTAGGTTTCTTGGATTTTTTTTCCTCTGTATTATGACTTTTTCATTAACTGTTGTGGGATCCCCTCAAGTTATATTAAAGAGAATTATGAAATTGCAGTTCTTTTTATTGCGTTGGGACAGGCCATCATTCTTACAAAACAGTGTGTTTTAAAAGAAATATGAAATTGCAGTTTTTTTTATTGTGTTGGGACAGACCATCATTATTACAAAACTGTTTGTTTTAAGAGAAATGTGACATTGTAGTTTTTTTTTAGTTATAGTGTTGGACGGACCATCATTATTACAAAATAGTTTATGAAAAATGGGAAGAATCGGTACTAAGGATGTTTATGAAAAATGGGAAGAATCAGTACTAAAGATGTTTATGAAAAGTGGGAAGAATCAGTACTAAAGATGTTTATGAAAAGTGGGAAGAATCAGTGCTATGGACTTTTAAAGTTGAATTGTAAATGCCGTAGGCGAAATTAATATTAACCCGGTAACGTCTCCGTGTCTGCAGCTTTGGACCAAAATTTACGGTCAATGACTTCGTACCTAAATCACAGAGCATAAAAAAAAATCGCTGATTTTCCCGGTTGTTGGTAAGGTTGCTAATGGAGTTTTTTTTTTCCTGTCCAGTGTTATTTAAGAACTATGGTTCCACATTTCTCAGGGAAGTTAAATGGTTATTTATATTTTTTCAGATTGATTAATTTTAAGGAAGTTGTTCCTAGATCACCATTTAAGTTAAGTTTTCATTCTCTTTTTGACATGAAATACAGCCAGAGAGTAGTTACTTATTCAGTAAATCACCTAAAATAGCTTTGAGAGGAGAGAGAGAGAGAGAGAGAGAGAGAGAGAGAAGAAGAGGGGGGGGGGGGGGGGTGTTAGCCGCGGAATATCTGTGGCAGGAGCTACCGAGGAGACGTAATGCCTACATTAAAATTCTTGCATATAGAAACACTTGTTGCGCCATACTTCGAATACCAGTGCCCCGTTCTGGGTACATGCACACATATAACCTGCGCACATATATATACGCAATAACTTCGCTGCCTTAGTTTTGGTTTGTGTCTGTGCTCCGTTCTTGGGTGCGCATTTACTAGATGACTTTTATGTATGCATATCCATACTATTTGGAGATACACGTCAGAATGTGTGTAACACGTTCATATATTTCATGAATATCCGTACACATACGCACACGCTCGCACGCTTACACACAAGCTCTCTCCCCCTCTGTTGAGTATGCATTGTAGAGTTAACTTACATTAATCACGTTTAGTATCTCTCTCTCTCTCTCTCTCTCTCTCTCTCTGTGTGTGTGTGTGTGTGTGTGTGTGTGCTTATGAGGGCCGTTTTGTTAACATGCTTTTAACAATTTCCCTTCTTCCCGCAGGTAGGTGTTTTGACTTGGAATGTTGCTTAGTGGAAAGTTCGGTAAGTAAATAAAAGTCATTTTAATTTTTACAAGTCTTCATAATTCTCATTTATCGCTTAGTATTTGTATGGGTTTACTGGGATAATTATGTTCAGATGAAACGAACTATTACGAAATTGATTGACGTGCAGCTTAATGATAACGTATACACTCAAATTTAAGGCATATCTGAAGATTGCATTTTTTTTCATTTATTTTTTTGTGCAAGTTCTCATTATGAAGTATGGCTTTTTAATCTAAATTTAAGGGAGCATCGAAATGAAAATAAATCCAGTTACGAATGAGTCTCATTTTCAAAGAGATCAGGTAACGACGACCCTAAAGGCCTGTCCACACGATCGGGCCTGATCGGCGGACTTCCCCTCTAACGGGCACACTTGACGGGCAAACCGTCAAATTACCCGATGGGTCTTTTAGCAAAATCACCATGGCGGTGCCCGATGGCTTGAATTTCGACCCTGGCAGACGTATGTTAACCATATGCATTTTTTTTACTGAGCCATTCTTTGCACCATATTCTCTTCTTTTTCATCACACACAAAGCAATTATCATGCTACACTATCTTCTTCTTTGCGGTAGGCACCATGTTTATCGTACCGCACTCGACACACTACTGGCATCGTCGGGTATGCCCACCTCTCCATTGCCTCACCCGTGTGGACAACATTCACGGGTAAGCCCGCCAGAATTTGCCCGTCAACCCCGGAGCACGCCGATCAGGCCCGCTCGTGTGGACAGGCCTTAAAAGAAATAACGGATGCAAAGGAAATAAAGCTCTCCACGTAAGAGGTTAGTGCCAGTAGTGCACCCCATGCGGTGCACTGTAGGCAGTACGTAAGGTTCATTGCAGCGCGCCTTCGGCTCCTAGCTGCAACCTCTTTCATTCTTTTTACTGTACCTCCGTTCATATTCTCTCTCTTCCATCTTACTTTCCACCCTCTCCTGACAATTGATTTATATTGCAACTGCCATGTTTACCTCCCGTTGTACCTTTCAAACCGTTTTACTGTCAATTTCCGTGTCAGCGCTGAATGACCTCATAGGTCCCAGGGCTTGGCCTATCTTCTATATTCACTTCAAAAAAGATAGAGCCACAGGGAATAGACACAGTAGTACATCACGGCGTTATCATCATAAACATCTGTCGTCAGATTTTCTCCCTTTCTCGCCTTGTGTAATTTGACCCTGAACTTCCTTCGGGTTTAGGTTTTTCAACTATCCTCCTTTTCCATAATTTCCTCCGAAGGGGGTTAGTGCCGTCAGTGCACCTCACGTGGTGCACTGTGGGCTTTACTTGAGGTTCTTTACAGCGTCCCTTTGGCCCCTAGCTGCAACCTCTTTCAGCCCTTTTACTATACCTCCTTTCATATTCTTTTTCTTACATCTATCGTTCCCTCCTCTCTAATCGGTTGCGTTGAAACCATTTTACTCTGTTTCCCTTTCCACGCTGACTGAACTCATAGGTCCCAGCGCTTGTCCTTTGGCCTAAATTCTGAAGTTTACATTCCATTCGCAAAGGCTTTTTTTTTTTTTTTTCTAATAGCAGCTGCTAAACTCATGAGTATCAGGCAGGGAAAACTCGACTTTATTATATTAAGAGAATATTTTGGATAAACTACCATCTTCTACGTATCAAGCCCACGAGGCATAAGTCGAATCCTGGCCAGTGAAGATGCTCTTATTTTTAAAAAAATACCATTGGATGTAAGCTCTTCGTATGGTAAAGTGTGTGTGTGTGTGTATATATATATATATATATATATATATATATATATATATATATATATATATCTATATTAATATATTAGTATAATATATGCACACATACATGCATACATTCATAATGTTGTTCCTTTTTCAATTTCCCTGGATCTCGGAATGAGATGTTTACGCTCTCTCTCTCTCTCTCTCTCTCTCTCTCTCTCTCTCTCTCTCTCTCTCTCTCGTACAACATGTATAATGTATAATATATCTATAATATATATATATATATATATATATATATATATGTCATCTCTCTCTCTCTCTCTCTCTCTCTCTCACCTCTCTCATGTACAATATGTATGTAATATGCATATAGTATGATGTATATATCTATATATATATATATATATATATATATATATATATATATATATATATATATATATATATATATATATGTATATATAAAAAAAATCAATCATCTCTTTCTCTCTCAGTAAAACTGGATTCTGCTCAAGTAGTCATGCATTCAAGGCGGCACTTGCGTCGCGCGTGAGCAAAGCCTGTGCTCATTATCTGACGAAGCAAAAGGCGTCGAACTCTCCAGCTGATGAATGAAATGAACGGATAAGATACAACTCGAGTGTTGACGTGTTTTCTTGAATGAGTAAGATCCGGTGGTGCGCGAATCATGAACGGTTGTATTTCTTTGACGATTTGCAAACAAGTTTTACTTTACGATTATTAAAATCGTGAACATTTCTCTATATATGCCGACAAAATAGTCCATGTTACTAGACCGTGAGTACTTTCTTAAACAAGGCGTTCCTCCGTAGGGTGGTTAGTGCCATCTGTACACGTCGCGTGGTACACTGTAAGCATTCCTTAAGGGTCTAGACGGCGTCCCTTAAGCCCCTAGCTAAAACCTCGGTGTTTGTCATTCCGTTTACTGTAACTCCGTTCATATTCTCTCTCCTGTCTGACTTTCCACCCTGTTATCAATTATTTCATAGATTCAAATTCAAGAAAATAAGTTTTACTGTGCATACTAAATCAATAACGTTGTATGTTCTTGCAACACACACACAGATTGAGATATATATATATATATTAATATATATATATATATATCATTATATATATATATATATATATATATATATATATATATATATATATATTAACGTCTGTATTGGCCAAACTAAACAAACATAATGATAAGAAAAGTGATATTACAGATATAAAAACTTAAAAAAAATATGTATGTATACGCAAGTGCATGTAATCACTCTGGGTCCACAAACAATGAAACTCAAGAAAGAACACCAAGATAAACGAAACAGAAAGCCAGAAAAGCGATATTTATATATTGGACATAAAAAGCGCATGCAATAACCCCTCCCCCAGATAATGAAACTCCGGGAAGAACGTAAGAGAAACAGTCGCAGAAAAAGCAATATTGCACTTATGAAAAGTAAAAAAAAAAATTTATACGCAACCGCATGCAATCCACCTCCTCCCCCACCCCTGACAATGAAACTCAAGGAAGAACAATGCAACTCGGACGAAACCCAGCATGACGTTGAATGCGAGAAGATCACATAAGCCGTTGCCTGGTCATGACGGAGCCCGACCATTTCATCAGGAAACTATTTGTACATGAGATTAGGTTTCACTTTATTTGGGACGTTTAATAATAAGCCCTCTTGAATGATGAGCTGCAGGATCCTTGTCCTCTCTCTCTCTCTCTCTCTCTCTCTCTCTCTCTCTCTCTCTCTCTCTCTCTCTCTCTCTCGGAAATGCTCGAGGACACTGCATCCCACCGTCGAAATTTTATCCTGCTCATATGCACGCATGATAAAAATGTAATGTTTATAGAGAGAATTATTTCACGTCTTGTAAGCCCGTACGGAGTCGGTACATAATAACTCCTTTCCATAGTGGTAATTACCTGAAGCTTATGTTCACAGTCGTCGTGAATAAATGGAATTATGTCACTTATTCAGAAAACGCTGAATGAAAGTAAAACATCATATTGTTTTTTTCGGATACGCATATTTTTATCATCTAATTTGACTTCGACGAAACATCAGCACATCACGGCGCCAATGATTACTGTAGGTGTGCCACCATGCAGTCAAGTTCCACTTCGTCAAGTGAAATAAAGTTGCCTCAGCAACGGGATGTTGAAAATAATTTTTATTTTTTTGCGATCCAACCAAGGTCCATTAATTGTTAATACAACGTATGTCGTCAAATGTATAGGGTTCCTACGCAAATGAATGCAATTGGAAGTGATCTTTTTCCATACTATAAGACAAGGTTTAGTCATAGAAATATAAATCCAAAACATTTCATTGTACTTATTTATCAAACCTTAGTTCCAAGGATAATCTGCATATCTGAAGAACAACTGATATCAAAATAACACCGAGATATATATTATCTAGAGTACAATAACTTTTATGTGCATTTTCTTGGGACGGCATTGGGGGGGGGGGGGGATAGCCATTTAAAAGTATATTTGATGTAAATGTTAGCTTGTTACCAGAGTTACATTTTATGTAAAATTATGTATAATATATATCATATTATATGATAATATATATATGTATGTACATGATATGTATAGTGTGTGTGTATATATCTATATATATATATATGTATATATATATAATATATATATATATATATATATATATATATATATATATATATATATATATATATATATATATATATATATATCTATATATATATATTGGAGAGAGAGAGAGAGACGAGAGCGAGAGAGAGAGAGAGAGAGAGAGAGAGAGAATGAGTGTGTAGATACATTACCAGTCTGGTTGCATTCTGAACAAGCATGACAGGAATTTCCTTACTTAATACAATTAGGGAAGACACTCGTTAAGAGATACTTGAGATACTCGAGTCGTTGGCGTTACTGGACTTGAACGTTAAGTAGGTTTGTAAATGTTCTGGATGTGCAGGCGGCCAGTCGGCGTAGATAGATAGATAGATAGATAGATAGATGGGTCGGTTTAAATTGCGTAGCTGAATTGCCGCTATCATTGATATTTGTTAGTTTGTTTGTTTGTGTGGTCCGTTGCCGTATTTTTTGCTGGCGTCAAGGAGAATGAAAATTTTAAGGACATTGGTAACATCTGCGCGGTGGAATGCGTACGATCGCGCAGGTGACAGTATGGTAAACAAGAACCATGATGAACCTGCCAGCCAGCCAGCGTATCGTCTACAGCAATTCTCGATTCAATCCGTATTCCGAATCCTGTTGGCAGTGGAGAGTCGAAATAAAACGACCACTAAAACTACCAGGAATGAAAACGGGGAAGACAAAACTTTAGTGTGTTTTTTTCTTTGCGTTCATCAAACAACGACGACTACTCTTGCTTGGGAAGTCTCTAAGGAAGATAGGGAATAATGTGCTATACTTTCCGGCGGCTGCGAAGGTCCAACATGCGCTGGAAACAGAAGGCAGAGACGACCTTATGTGCGTGCATGTGATCTCAATGGGGGGAATTCGACAAGGTGTGGTTTGTTTACTTGCGGCTGCGTAGTCGGTCTCTTAAGAGCCTTTTCGCCTATTGTTAAAATATTTCGAATTTTTGACGTATTTGCAGGGTTGGTTTTTCCACCTGTGTTTGCACACGGCAAACTCTTAAACTGGCTGCTAGTAGGTCCATTGTTAAGTGATTCTCGTTATTTTATTTTGAATATTTTATTCTGCACATATTTTTTGACGCCTATCATTCATGTTGGCGTCGACGGTTCCCGTCAGACATCCGGCGATCGTGGCTGGGTTGTATATTTTGTTTTCACTGGCAATTGAAAGTTCTTACGAGGCAAATTTGGCAGTAAAGAGTTAGGATTATTCAAGTTTTACCATTTGTATATCTTCTCCATCTCATATAGAACGGTAGAGGAAGCAAATTGGTATGAAATTCAAGCGCCCCCCACCCCTCTTTCTCTTTCTCTCTCTCTCTCTCCCCGTACATATTATAGTCATGAGCTTATATTTCTCAACCAGCTTAACTCACTCACTCTCTCTCTCTCTCTCTCAAGATACATATTATAGGCATGAGTTTATATTTCTCAACCGGCGTAACTCTCTCGCTCTCTCTCAAGGGACACTATATAGGCTTGAGCTTATTTTTTCTGCCGTCTTAAAGGCTTTACTGTTTACTCTAAATTTAGGCTACAGACAAAAGTCTGTTTTGATGAACTAGTCAAATACAAAGATACCTTCTACTTCAGTGATTATGATCAAGTGCAACTTATGTCTTGTGTGTCTGTGCAGTGGACGTGGCTTTGAATGAAAAGTGGTTTGAAGTGAAGATTCCTTTGTTGTTTAAATATTCTTCACAAAAAGTTGCCGGCCGTGGAAAGTCGTTTTGGCGTAGAAGTTAAAAAAAGAAAGAAAGAAAAAAAAAAGAGAAAAAAAAGGAGCCGTTGGTGATAGATTGAAGGCACGGAAAAGTAGTCTGATCTGTATGCGGTGAATAAGCGTTTTTGTATTTATTAATTCATTTTTTTTCTGTATGAATGGCGTAAGGATTCTGCTTCAAGGTCATTATCCAGTCGATCAAGATTCCTGGACTTGGAGGTTTCAGTAATTTGTAGCGGAATTTATTTGTTGACAGTTTTTCTACAACGTTTCGTAGTTGCTTGCCTTGAACGCGTCCTTTTTTTTATCGTCTTAATTTGCTAAATGGTTCTGAATAATTTCTTATTACGGATGGATTGTGAGTGTTTATAAGGTTAATGGGCAGTTATCAGAAAATGTCTTTTCGTTAAATATGTAGGTGGACTGTGACCGACTTTTTGTGTTATCAAATCAAACAATCCGAAGCAAACGTAACCTCCGTTAGCTTCCGGGTGACTTCAATGTCGCTAAAGTAGTTATCTTCCGTTATTGTAGTAAAGTATTTAATATTTTCTTCAGTTCCAGATGAAACAGAATTTTAGTGCTGATGCAATTGAATTATATCATTAAACAAAGTAATTTACTTAGGAAGTAGTGAGGTACTTGACTGACCTCATTAGGTGTCAACAGAATTCAAAGATGAACTGCAGTCGCTGTTCGTCACCTTGCTCAAGGTGTAAAGGCTCGTGACGTAAAATTGGGATCGAATTTACTTACTGCCTCTTTGCTAGGCTCCACTCCTGAGAAAGCACAAATCCATCTTGCTGTTCCTCGTGGCAAATTGGTTTATAGTTGGAATGTTTCTCGGAGATTGAATGATTTTAATTTTTACTACTCTGGCCTTCTGCCATAACTGGACACCTGCAGTATATAATGTGGAGTGTGGTCTGCCACCAAAGCCAGACGCCGTTGTCACGTAAGTGGTTTGAACATGCATAAAACGGTCTTTGGGATTAGCAGCTTCATCCTTGAGAACCGAAAAAATGAAAAATAAAAAAAGGTCGACTTCAGAAAAATAACGTAATTTGTGTACAATTTCCGTTGAAAGTAGATGGGCCACAAAAGGTATTACCGGTAAGATAACTAGCCATGGTTTTTAAGATGGGAATGCTCTAGATCTCATGGTCTTGCCATCATTGTACTGAACGGTATTTTTAGCCTTTCTGAGTAACAGAACTTTTAACGATACTACCAACGTATGAGAATCAAACTGTCCCATTTTGCTTGGTGTAGAATGCTGCATAAAAAAAATCTGAATATCTCAGCTTCTTAGGCCAGTTTTTTTTATGTTCAGCAATATTTCTTTCCGAGATTTTTTCTGAGGATGTCATGAATAAATAAGGATTTATTTTTATAACTCTCAAGAAAGGCAGAGAGATTATATGGATGGAAGTTTAAGTGAATTAACGGCGAAAGACAGGAACGAGAATTCCTGTGGCGTGGAGATGCCGACTATGAAAAGAAGCAAAATATATAGTCATCAGTTATGTAGTGGGAAACTTTCCATAATTGCTAGATGTAAGTTTGGTAACATTTTTTTAGCTTAATTTGTTAATACCTTAAAACTAGGGAATTTGTGAAACTTGGATATTTAAAAATCGTTACATATTTACTCTGGCCATGAAACGGAAACCTAAAGATCTAGTATATTCTCGTCTGTTTATCTCCCCTGAGTTATACTTGTATTGTGAGACGGTATACTTGCTTCTGTCTCTGTCAACTCTACGTATGAGGATTTGGAGGCTTACAGGTACTCTTGATCTTCAAATACGTCATAGCCTGAAGCTTTCCTAGTACATCCATGAAGACAAGTAATAGTTGGAAGTGCTTTATAAAATTGCTCATTGAAATGGGCATGAAACGATTCAGCGGAATTGTTCGTACGTTTTTGGTTCGAGGGGATTTTAGCCCAAAACATTGGAGGATATGTTGACTGATCTGTGACATAATTATCAACAAGATAGTTTGCAAATCGCTTGCATCTGTCATCCTGCGGTGCGTTTGCCATGAGCTCATCAACAAAGCAATCTTCAACATCTGCAGGGTCAATGAAATGGAGACCAAATGAAAACTTCAACCATTGACCTCTGTCGCTGTTTTTGTCAATATTCATCACTCAGGCCAAGGTTTTCTATTTTCCTCCACCATGCCTGCCCTATTTGGAATCTGCAACATTTGATGGCTGCAATTGGAAATAATTCTGTCTTAACTGAGCATGGGGAATTCAAAATCAGCGTGTATCACTGAGGGTTTCAGTTACAGATTCCTTGAGGAACAATTTCAGTTAAACAATTCCACACAGTAGAGCGCCTCAGTGGCGTGATCGGTATGGTCTTGACCAGCCACCTCGGTGGCCGGTAGTTCGATTCTCGGACATTCCACTGAGTTATCAGAGTTGTGTATTTCTGGTGATAGAAATTCACCCTCGACGTGCTTAGAAGTTCACCCTTGACGTGGTTCGGTATTCACGTAAAGCCGTTGGTCCCGTTGCTGAATAATCACTGGTTCCATGCAACGTAAAAACACCATACAAGCAAACAAACAAACAAACTCCACATAGTAGTTCTGTAAATCTCCTCTGATTTACCTGGCCAGAGAGCATACACTAATGAAATGGAATGTCCGTTGCGTAAGCCATGTATAGTATATAGTTGATAGAATAAGTAGTTCTTTGTTGGATGAGTGGCCCAAGTGGAATCAGAGGAATTTGTTTCTGGGGATTGGAAATTCATTTCTCGATATAATGTGGTTCGGATCCCACAATAAGCTGTAGGTCCCGTTGCTAGGTAACTAATTGGTTCCTAGCCACGTAAAAATATCCAATACTTCGGGCCAGCCCTAGGAGAGCTTTAATAAAAGCTCAGTGGTCCGATTAAACTAAGATACACTTCGACTATTTTTTGAAGGAAGAACTTTGGTCAACTATTGAAAGTTCCATCAACGAAAATCTCTTCTGCAGAGTTAACCAGAAATTCAAGATTAATTGCGCATGAAAGTATGACAATACCTGTGTCTCGAATATTTTCAATGACAAAATCTTCACCCTTGCTGGTAGTAGTATCCATGGAATGAAGAGCTTGATGCACTTCCTCGCGGGTTTTGGCCACAACAGGGCACAGTTTTCGTCTCTCCCGGTATATTGACTTTGCTATAGTACATCGAACACCACCAGATTCCAGCAAATTTTCAGAAAACTTATGTAGTTCTGCTCGAATGAGCTTGGAAGGTCTTGCGGACATGTCATCAGTTGCCTTGCGTTTGACTTGTGCACGCAATTGCTGCCTTTCAAGTTTTCTGTCATCTGTGTCATGGTTATGCTCCAAGTGCACCGAAAAAATGACGGTTACTTCGCTGTCTTATCTAATTCTATCTTTACATTTCTTGTTGGTACATTGCCAAGAAATACTCCCGTCCTTCAGTAAACTGTCCACTCTAAACATAATCCGTCGTACATCACACATTCCTATCCTTTGTTGGTCTCAGAAACAGTAAATCCATCGTCAAATACTGACTGACTGGGTATCGACGGCTAACTGGCAGCTTGGACTGACTACTGACTAGTGACTATGTCGCTGGGTGAAGAGTACTGGCTCGATAGTTAACCATAAAGTGCTGGTTAGGCAGTTCGGTAGTTCAACAACCACGCCGCTCTTTTGATGGCATATTTAGTCGCGCTTTTTGAACTCGGGGGTTTCAATTCTGAATCGGCGCTTTCGTAATACGCCCGTTCACATGCCCTAATCTAACAGACATTTGGGAAATGTCAGCATCGACTACTCGAAAGTTGCAAAATCCTTTTGTCGTCCATAAAACCATAAGCGGATTAGTAGGCTACTATAAATCTGAAGAGCTAAATATTCAGAACTCTAAATTATGTTCCTCGTATGGGGTTAGTGCCGTCAGTGCACCTCATGCGGTGTACTGTAGGCATTACTGAAAGTTCATTGCAGCGTCCCTTCGGCTCCGAGCTGCAAACCATTTAATTCCTTTTACTGTACCTCCATTCGTATTCTCTTTCTTTCATCTTACCTTATACTTAACGATTGTTTCATAGCGCGACTGCGAGGTTACACCTTTCAAAACTTCCTTTACTCTGTTTCCCTTTCTGCGCTGAATGACCTTATAGGTCCCAGTGTTAGGCCTTCGATATTCCATTCCATTCCCTTAATTACGATTGAAGTAAGGGCAATAAGAGTTGATGGGTATCTAAACTCGAGAACAGCATATATCAAAACACACACACACACACACACACACACACATATATATATATATATATATATATATATATATATATATATATATATATATCGAACTACAAATGTCCTTTAATATCTAATTCGCTCTACCTCGGAATTAATATATTTTCATATATGCTTAACCGAGGGGGAATTTATTAAGCGATAACAGAATTGGCTATCGACAGGCGCGAACCAGCGACTTCCCAATCCCAGTCGCTGGTTCGTGCCTGTCGATGGCATATTCTATTATCGCTTAATAAATTCCCCCTCGGTTAAGCATATATGAAAATATATTAATTCCGAGGTAGAACGAATTAGATATTAAAGGACATTTGTAGTTCGATATATGTATATGAATCACGGTAATGTGATAGACTTACATATATATATATATATATATATATATATATATATATATTATATATATATATATATAATATATATATATATATTTATGATTATAATCACTTTAGCACGTGATTAATTTATCACACTTATCCACAGGTGAAAAATAAGAGGCGGGGTGTAAGTCCTGACTGGTTTCGACTTTATTTCCAAGCCGTTGTGACTTCTGATACTATGTATCAGTCCTTTGCCGATGGCTTTAGAAATAAAGTCGAAACCGATCACGACCTACACCCCGCTCTTAATTTTTCCCTGTGGATATATATATATATATATATATATATATATATATATATATATATATATATATATATATATATATATATATATATAGTGTTCAGGAAGCAAGCTTGTGTTACCGAATTAGATTAAACTGAACTTATCCAACACGGGCCCTTTCCTATTGGAGCCACGAAGGTCTGGTAAGACTGACGTTAAAGGGCATAAGAGGCCTGGTATAGACTTATGATCTCTTCCCTACCAATTGGGACGCTGAGAAACCCAGGGAAAACGCCACTTTCCATCCTCACCGCTTTCAACACATCGAAATCCATGGAAGGAAAGAGTAAGTTACAGCAATCTTACCGCTGACTCCTGGTTGTTAGACGCAGATGCAAAAGAGGACCCAAATTTAAGGCTTTTGTTAGAAGGAGATTGTGTTTGTCTGCTAGTCTGGTTTTACTAGGAGAAGGAAATTGTTGGAAGTTGGTTTTACGGAAGCTTATGGGTGTGATTTTGGTTGGAGTTGGTTTATTTAAAGTTGGGATATTTTGGGGGTACATTAGGCTTATATAGTGTTTTTTTTATAGAAATTTTAAAATATTACAATTCTTTATTATGCCTCTGTATATTTCGCGAGAAAATTAATTTCGGTTTGTGTTAGAATGAAAAATGTTCAAGCCGTTAAAATGATACAGTTTTGAAAGAAATTCAGAATCCGTAATAATGTACAGTTTGTAAATTGTCATTATTTTCTAAAGAATGTTTTTTTGTAGGTCTGTTAGAATTTACGAATCGGGAAAATGGTCATTTATGGGTCTCTTAGCATTTGAAAAATGTTCGAAAAAATTGGTTATACGTTAAGATTTTAATTTTAAAAAAGGGTTATATGTTAGAACTTTAATTTTGAAAAAAAAAAAAAATGGTTATATGTTAGAATTTAAATTTTGAAAAAAATTAGTAATATGTTAGAATTTTAATTTTGAAAAAAACTGGTTATATGTTAGATTTATAATTTTGAAATTTTTTTTTTTTATATGTTAGAATTTTAATTCTGAAACAGATTGTGATATGTTAGAATTTTAATTTTGAAAAAAAAAATTGGTTATATGTTAGAATTTTACTTTTGTTTCCATGATAATTCCGAAAAAAAATTTGAACTTCGAGCGAGGAAACAATGAAACCTCAGGAATTACGTTTTGTGGTGGAATCTGATGAGAACGTTCATTTGCATAAGAACAGTTCATTTGATCTACATTCTCTCTCCTCTCTCTCTCTCTCTCTCTCTCTCTCTCTCTCTCTCTCTTAACCCTTCATTTCATCTCCTTTTAACCTGCGGCGGTAACCTTTACCCATATATTAGCGACCATCCTCGTTGTCTACCAGGTCCGAAGTCGAGTCCTGAAAAATTTTTGCTTCTTGAAATTAATTTCGTCTCCGGATAGATCTTCTGGTGGTTTGGAAACCTCACACTCTCTGGGCACCGAGCTATTATTTGTTGCTAAGAAGGATGAAATGGTCGGTTTTTTTTTCTTTTGAACTCTTCCTTTTTTTTTCTTTTTCTATCTTTTATCATGACATTTTTTTTCTCACTCAGGAGAGCCAAAGCGGAGGGACGTTGCAGTGCGACGGGACACCCGGTATAAATTCCTAGGAGCCTTTGCACTGTGAATTTCAATGAGTGGGCAGAGGGGAGGGGAGTGCGGGGTCGGGGGAGGGTGGGAGTTGGAGTAGCAGCGTTGAGCTCCTTCTCCCTTTCTTCCCCCTCCCTTACTCACTCCTTCCCTCCCTCCCTCCCTCCCTCGGTATCAACAAGAATAAAGATATTATTAGTCGGGTTCCATTACTTGGTTGCAGTGCTCGAAACGTTGTTTTCGGATCACGCTGATCCCAAGAGGGGCATCCTCCTCCCCCCCCCCATCCTCCTCCTCCTCCTCCTCCTCTTCCTCCTCCAGTTTCTTTTTAGAAGTTGTCGGATGACACGTCTCGTCGGAAAGGAATCTCCCAACTGGAGAAGCAGCATTCTTTCTAAGGCAACGCGGTTAGAAGAGTCCTGGATTGCTATACATTCAGGACAACTACTAGGACTTCGTTGTTGCTAGTGGTCGCGGTCTTTTTTTTTTTTAATGTTCAGTTTTTTTGTTTTTTTTCATCTCGTTCCGTAGTTTCTTATTTCCTTTAGATTCCTTGTATTCACGTGTTCGTCTCCCAATTCCGTTCTTGTTAGTGATTTCTGACATTTTGTCTGCTCGTATCCTGATTCTGTACTACATGTTTATTTCTTGTATTCCGTTTCTCTTCATTTTTTGCTCATCTCTGAGCTTCCCACTTCATTTTGACTCCTCAAAAGTCTTTCTGTCTTCTCGTATTCCTTATTTCTTATTGATTTCTCGCAATGCGTCTGTCTTCTTATTCTAATTCTCCTGGTCGTCTCTCATTTTCTACATCATACTGCCTTATACCATGATACTGATGTTTTTCTCCTAGTTCCATTTTTGGATTGTATGCAGATTAGGGAGACAGGGATATTCAATGTTACTTTAGGGCAGGGGGAGGGGGGGGGGGAGGTTGCGTCAAGGCGGGGCGAAGAGGCCCCACCCCTCCCCCGGCCAGGTGAGAGCATGGCGCCGCAAGTTAGGTTAGGAAGGTAAGGTCTGGTTTGGTCAGGACATGGCATTCTAAGAGAGGTTAGGATTTCTCACGGCTACTTCTGTCTCTGTCTCCCTACTCTGCATCTGCTCCCCATTTTTCGTGTTGAGTTTTAGTTTTCTGTCAAAGAAAAACTATCGAGATGGCTTCTTGTCTGTCTGTCCTCCCTCAGATCTTAAAAAGTACCGAGGCTAGAGGGCTGCAAATTGGTTTGTTGATCATCCAACCTCCAGTCATCAAACATACCAAATTGCAGCCCTGTATCTTCAGTAGCTTTGATTTCATTTAAGGTTTAAGTTAGACATGTTCGTGCGTCTGGCACGGCTCTAGGTGCCAACAACATAGGCCACCTACGGGCCGCGTTTGAAAGTTTTATGGGCCGTGACGGAATTTTCATACATTATATGCTGTACAGAAAACTCGATTGCGTCTACGGTATTTTCAGCACTGCATTCCTTGCACGATTATTGATATATTTCTAGTTCGCTTGTCCCTTTGTCTGTCTGTCTGTCTCATATTATATATATATATATATATATATATATATATATATATATATATATATATAATATATTTTTATATATATATCTATATATATATATAGTATATGTAATATCTTGCGTATGTTTAAGTTTAACCCTTGCATATACACACACACACACACACACACACACACACACACACACACACACACACACACATATATATATATATATATATATATATATATATATATATATATATATATATATATATATATATATATCATCCTTCTCGAAAGGAGAACTTTTATTTTCAAAAACTTCTCCCATCCATCTATCCTTCTGTATCTAGGCTCTTTGTGTTGTGTACTCTCCTTTTCAGGTTTTGTTTCCGGTTTTTCGTTTCAGCGAAGCCGCGCCAGTACACTTTGGTATATTTTTCTCCAACAATATCATTTTTTATTTGTAGCTCCCCGCGTCTCGTTTTACGTGTTCATTCCTTTCATGTTGTAATGAAGCTGTTGTCTTTTGACCTGTTTGTCCATGTTTACGTTCAAAATCTTGACTCAACGCTAGCTAATTATATTCTATATATATATATATATATATATTATATTATATATATATATATATGTATATGATATATGCAATTGTAATAGTCACAATACCCTCTTAACTTATGGGAAACGAACCCAGGTCCCATAATCATAAAGAGGTCACGTTGACGACCTGACCACGAGAAGGACATCACAATTTCTACAAATTTCTTTGAACTTGGATCTTCAGGCTTTGTAGTGACAAGCGAATATAAAAAAAGGAAAGAATTCAAGAAGTTAAGCGGGCATTGTGGCCATCACAATTGCATATGTATCTGGTAAAAAAAGCGATCAGTAGATTCCAATATAATATATATATATAATATTAATATATATATTTAAATATATATATAATATATATTATATAAAAGAAAAAGCAAAGAATTCAAGAAGTTAAGAGGGCATTGTGGCTATTACAATTGCATATGTCTCTGGTAAAAAAAATGACCAGTAGTTTCTATATATATATATATATATATATATATATATATATATATATATATATATTATATCGAGCTACAATGTCCTTTAATATCTAATTCACTCTACATCGGAATTATATATTTTCATATATGCTTAACCGAAGGGGAAGGGGAATTTATTTCTCGATAATAGACTTGCCTGGGCCCGGGCGCGAACCCATGGAGCCTTTCAAATCCAGGAGCGTCAGTGTAGTAGGTAAAAGCTTTCACTGACGTTCTTGGATTTGAAAGGCTCCATGGGTTCGCGCCCGGGTCCAGGCAAGTCTATTATCGAGAAAAAAATTCCCTTCGGTAAAGTATATATATATTATTACCGATGTAGAACGAATTAGATATTAAAGGACATTGTAGCTCGATATATGTATATGAATCACGGAAATGTGAGATGACTTATATATATTATATATACATTCCTTATTGTTTGCATCAGTTCAACTCTTCATCTTTCCATTATTGTACTAATATTCAATATCATTGCCATTTACTTAATCTGTCGTACTGCCGTATCTATCATTAGCATGTGCGCTCGCGCACACACACGCACACACACACACTATATATATTATCTATATATCCTAATATACTATATAAATATATATAAATATATAGTTATTCTATATAGATATATAATATTAATAAATTATAATATATATTAAATATAGATATATAGATATATGATATTATGCATGTAATTCATAAATGGAAAAGAACGTAAGTTCTGTAACCAGTTAACCAGTAATTTTTTTCGGACTTGGAACTTTCCGAACTTCCTCTCTTGTCATCCTTAACCCCACTTAATGTGAAGCGAGATCTTTGTTTCAGCAGTGTTAGTTAACTCGTCACTTCTCCCTTAGCAAGTCTATGGGAGCAGTAACGCATAGAAATTCCTTTCTGGGTATTTCTCACCTATGCCGAACCAGCCTCTATCTCGTTATCAAACTTAAACGCCATATTCGTGTCGTAACTTCAAAAAAGTACTTCTTCAGCGTGCAATGTACTTTGAGTAACCACCTAATTGCATTCATAAAATCTATTTTCATGTTGGACGCTTCTAAAATTAACTCATACTTTTTTCGGAGTGTTTTAATATTAATTATTACTCTGATTTTTCATCAATGAAGTTATGGATTTTTGCTTCTGACGTTCAATTGTCTTATAAGTTATTTTACCTTTAAATTTCAATGTTGAATTTTTAGTTGGTTATATTTTCCTGACTGAAAGTGCAGACTTTTTAGTATTGTTCCTTTAAGTTGAATAACGGAATCTCAATTTAGGAAACCAACTAACATGCTTACTTCTTCAATTTTCTTACTCCCCAGAGGGTGGATAGCACAGCCTTGCTCAAATATTTCGATGGTATGTTGTATGTATACAGCACGAGTGGCAATTCATTTTAAATACATTTCAGTTGCCGATCTTTCTGCATAGCATTTCGATGTAGTTTTACTGAAGGATTTCTGTCCGGGTCCTGAAGCTTTCAGATGTCAGTGGCGTAATTAGATGACCTTTAATGTTGTGATGCCAGATAACCTTTAAAAAAATGAAATCAATTGGCTCTCTTGTCTGTCAACGAAGCATAAACAAAATCCGCCCTTTTGTTCACCTGACTGTGATCTTAAGGTTTTTTTTTTTCTGAACAGCCAGAATGCGTGGGTTTTTTCCTCTCTAGGGTATTCGAACTGCCTCCCACGGGAACATGGACAGCACAACCACAGAAGCGCCCTAAGGAACATAAACCAGCAGAGGTGCCTATTAATAAAATCTAAATGGTAGTTGGGGCAAGGTTGAGGGATGGTCATCCAAAGGAGACTCCATCGTCTTCTGGCCCTTTGTCCGAAAATTTCGATTCCTCTCTGAGCTGCCATGGGTAGCGGACTGCAGTTTCCTCTCTTCTCCTCTCTCCTCTCTCCAGTCTCTCTCTCTTTCTCTTCTTCTCTCCTCTCTCTCCTTCTCTCATCAAATAGCAAAGGCGTTGCGTATATAAGAAAATGAAGTTGTAGTTACACGAAATTTGTATACTTATTTGTCGTTTGAGAATTCAGATTTCTTTCGAGGGTGTTTCCTTGGTCAATTTTTCATTTGTTACTTCATGAGACATAGTTTATTTATTTATTTATTTATTTATTTATTTATTTATTTATTTCTTTCTTTATTTATTTATTTATTATTAGTTGAGCTGTCTTCAAGTTTCCGCTGCCGACGTTTGTTGTCATAGATCTTTGGAAGGTACATCTCAAGCTTCTGGTTCGTCGATGTATTTGAACTGTAGCCTCTGGTGGGCGGCGATCAGCCAGCATGACCTTCCGCCAATCATGATTAGCGAGTAACCCACGTAGCCGAATGGGGGTCAGTGTTCAAGAGAAGTAAACCGATTTGGGTGTGACCTTTTATCGTCTCTCATAGGTCCATGAGAAGTGACTGAAAGAATGAATGGTTTCATCGGTCGGACAAGTATGTTTATGGGGAGGTGCGCTCCTCTATTATTATTAGTTTGTTGGCGAGCGCTACGTGTGCTGGAACCCGGGGCTGCTGTCTCCCCTACCCTCCCGATCCCGTACCTACCCCGCCACCAACCGGGGCGGACAGACAGGATTGCAGGAGGAGGGTGGATGTTTCCCCTTTCCCGTTTCCCTTACCTACCCCGCCCCACCCGGGTTGGTCAAACCGGTTTGCAGTGGGTGGGTGGCTGTGTCATGTCTCCCTTACTGTGACCCCGGGGAAGACAAAGGAGATCAGATCTCGTATTTTAATATATTATTATTATTATTATTATTATTATTATTATTATTATTATTATTATTATTATTATAGAATTATTTGTATGGCACTCAGAAGGATCAAAAGATCGCAAACCAAGACAGATAAACCAAGCCCTTAGCGAAATAGTAAAATGTAGGATTCATATAGCACAACGTAGATCGGACCCCTTTAAGTTGTATGTGGGTAGGTTACTGTCCCGCTGAGAGAGACCTCTGATTAAATAAATTTGTAATGGCATTCAACTACGTATTTATGAAGCGTTTGAATTGGGGTGATGAGTCAGAAAAGATATTTGTGTAAATTTGCTATTCTGGTCTTATATGCGATTTTTCATTAATTTTTTTTTTTAATTTGCTTGTAAAGAATATAAAAAAAACCCAATTCTTCATAAATATTCATAGGGTTCTGTTCCGCTCTTACCTTACGTTAGGCAGACTTCATTTTCATCATATTTCAGGGATTCATGTCCTGGGATTCGTAAGTGAGTCTTCCTCTTCGTCTGTGTTCTTTATATAATTAAGATCATTCATTGTTTATCTACTACTGACATTGGAAAGCTGAATGTTAATAGTTGGGTCTCTCTCTCTCTCTCTCTCTCTCTCTCTCTCTGAGATATAATTTAGATAATTCATTGTATATCAGTTACTGACAATGGAAAGCTGAATGTTAATACTTGGGTCTCTCTCTCTCTCTCTCTCTCTCTCTCTCTCTCTCTCTCTCTCTCTCTCTCTCTCTCAGATATAACTCAGATAATTCATTGTATATCAATTACTGACATTGAAAAGGTGAATGTTAGTAGTTGTCTCTCTCTCTCTCTCTCTCTCTCTCTTCTCTCTCTCTCTCTCCTGATGAAGTTTGATAGTACACATTCTGTTTCAGCGCTATTTATTGGATATATTTATAATAGTAATCCGATTTTATTGCTTATCGTTGGATGAGTTTAAAATTAATAGAAATTTATTTGCTGTATCTGGTACACTATTTTTGTAGGTTACATTTTATTATGGAAAAATTTAAGTAAAGTAATTTTTTTTTATTTCTTTTAGATCTAAAGAATCTTATATTTTTTTAGTCGGCGGAATTTAACTTTTACCGGAATCTTTGAATTATTTGTAAATTTTGTTTCCTGGTTTTATTAGAAATTAAGGTGGTACGATTATTTTAGTTTTAATTTTTTATAGGATCCCGTATCTCTTTCCTACGACTTCGGCATTTTATTTTTTTTAACGTAAATTGTAAATTTCCTAGTCTTCTTGTTGGAATAGTTCTTGTAGTTTCTTTCATGCCTTAAAAATAGCTGTATTAGTTCTAGTAGTTTCTTTCATGCCTTAAGAATAGAAAGACCAGCATTGTTATTCATTGTAACGATAGACGAATAGATGAACAGGGTAGGCGACAAAACATTTCGGCCGAATATCGTTCGCAACCGAGCAGCAGAAAATAAGTGACGCAAGACAGAATAAAGCAATTGAAAAATGCACCGAGGTTTCTTCGACGCAATCGAGTTTTCTATATAGCGTATAATGTATTACACTCAGCCGCGACCCATGAAACTCTCAGCCATGGACTGTGTTATTGGCACCTATAGCGTTGCCAGACGCACGATCGTGGAATTTAGCCGTAATTAAAATAAAAACTGCTGAGGTTAGAGGGCTGCAATTTGGTATGCTTGATGATCGGAGGGTATTACACTCAGCCGCGACCCATGAAACTTTCAGCCAAGGCCTGGTGATGGCGTGTGTTATTGGCACCTATAGCGCTGCCAGACGCACGATCGTGAAGTTTAGCCTTAAATAGAATAAAACTTGCTGAGGTTAGAGTGCTGCAATTTGGTATGTTTGATGATCGGAGGGTGGATGGTCAGCATACCAATTTGCAGCCCTCTAGCCTCAGTAGTTTTTGAGATCTGGGAGCGGGCAGAAAAAGTGTGGACGGACAGACAAAACCATCTCAATAGTTTTCTTTTACAGAAAAAAAGCAGAATACTCCAGAGAACAATGAACAACAGCCGAAAGAGAATGTTAATAGCTGACTAGTCTGTGTATGCGTAGCTGTTTTAGAAATTTCAAATTGCATCTTAAATTCTCTAGCTTTCTATCTCTTGCCTCTATCTCCCTCAGTAGATTCTCTGCAAATTTCAAATTATCGCCGCCTAGCAGAGCTGGCGTTATCACGCTCTGCTGAAGTATTCAAGGGTATTTGCAAAAAGTGCCCCAAGACTGTTTTTTGTATGCTGAAAAAGAATTTCATCCTCGCCTTTGTTTGCTAAAGGTAGGTAGGAATCCTATACTGACTGGTGCCCTTTTTGGGTGTTCTAATTTTGGCGCGTTCTTCGAGCGGTTTCTCGTCTCTTCAAGCTTCTCATTAATTGATAGCCCCACAATTTAGGCGTTTGTTTAATTCATAATCTCGAGGATCAACCAGTTGGGTCATTCTTTTATATCATTAGCTTGAAACGTGGAATTCAATGCCACCCTTTGCGTTTCCCCAAGTCATTCGGTTTTCATCTGTTCAAAAGGTGGAACTGGCATCACGTAAAAGGGACATGTGTATGGCAGACTCGGCCGTTTGGATTACCTGCCTCCTCGGTGGTCGCGAGTTCGATTCTCGGGCATTCCATTGAGGTGTTAAAGATGTGTTTTTCTGGTGATAGAAGTTCACTCTCGACGTGATTCGGAAGTCACGTAAAGCCGTTGGTCACGTTGCTGAATAACAGCTGGTTCCATGCAACGTAAAAACACCATACTTACAAACAAACAAACACACAATAATGCTGAATTCTTACCATTTATGGATGCAGCCCTCTCAGAGTAAGCCGTACTGAAACAAGTAAATAATTAACGGTTTCGTTTTACTTTTTCATGTATTTATTTTCAAACCTCACTTGTTTTTTTATTTTACAATAAATGATTGAAGTATTGCGTGGGCATTTTTTCATTCTGCTAAGAAATGAAAGTAATTGTCATTCTAATTAAGAATGAAACAAATGTTTTCTGTTCTTTTGGGACTTAAGTTTTATCATTTTCCAACTGTGAATTTCGTCTAGGCTTTGTTTTTTCATCTTCACATGTTCTGTCATTCAAATCTTTCTTCAGAAATGCTTTGAATCTTTGCTGATTATAGAAATATGGAACATGTCATTTGTTTTTCAAGTATAGTTTGATGTCAGTTTACATTGATTGGACAACGAATGTCATCATTTCATGTCTCCTTCAAAGGTCTGTCATGTAGGTACTCCCAAAAATAATTCAGAACGAAATCATTGAGAGTTAATGAGACCAATATTTAATTATAGAAATTAGATTAAAGTAAGACATTTCTGTCACTTATATCTGCAAACGTCTTTGTCTGTATAAAATCTATTTTGGCTGACCGAAATCCCAATAATACCCATTATGGGAATTTGGAATGTTCCTTACAGAGTTGTAAATAGCTGATGCTCTCTCTCTCTCTCTCTCTCTCTCTCTCTCTCTCTCTCTCTCTCTCTCTCTCTCTCAACTCTACGGCGTTGGTACTCCATATTTCAGTTACTGGCATGACTGCAGATAAATTTCTCTCTCTCTCTCTCTCTCTCTCTCTCTATGATCTTCCTAGTTTACATTTATAAGGTTTTGTGTTAATTCTCAGAGTGTTTATTTTCAGTATAAATATATTTCATGATTCCATTTTAGTTGTTCATAACAAAATTTATTAATCTTGTCTGATGATACTAGTCACAGAATCCTGTAGTCTTTTGAGATATAGAGTTCTTTTAATAGCATTTGTCAGAAGGATATCTTTCTTGTTACTCTTGATCAGCAATTATTTCATTGATTTTGTGAACCCATTTTTTTACATATTACTTTTTCTTGAGTTTTCTCAATCTGTATTTCATTCGCATGCTGTATGTTGGAAGCTTTCTCTCTCTCTCTCTCTCTCTCTCTCTCTCTCTCTCTCTCTCTCTCTCTCTCTCTCTCTTTTCTCTCTCTCTCTCTCATATATATATATATATATATATATATATATATATTATATATATATATATATATATATATTATGGGAGGGGGTGGAGGGTAGAGAGAGGGAGAGAATATATGTATTTATCACCACCTAATATTCTCTCTTCTCTCTCTCTCTCTCTCTCTCTCTCTCTCTCTCTCTCTCTCTCTCTCTCTCTCTCTCTCTCTCCAGACTGGAACTGATTAATAAACTGGGCCCATATGATATACCAGATGGGGGTGGTAGGATGGTATTCAAAATTAAACCCAACAGTATAGGCCCATTTGATACCTTCAATAAAGGATCGTGATGCCCCCTCAAATGAACGAAAGATTTAGGCGTATTGTCCTCCTGAATTAACTGAATTTAAGAGAGATGTTAATTTCTTCTTAGATATGCATTCCTCTGACCAGACTAATGGGAGTAAAGATTTCTTACGTCTGTGGTCTACGTAGGTGAGCAACAAGACCTTGAACAGTATTATTCGTTGTTATAGTTTCGTGATGATTGAGTGGGCTTCCCCTGAATTTCACATTGTGGAGGTCCCGAGTTGAAGCCCAGTTCAAGTTGTGATAGATTTGACTGGCAAAACACGACCTGACCGACTGTCCTTCGCGAACCTCCCATTGGGCAGCGGGTTAGTGCCGTCAGTCCGCCTCATGCTGTTCAGTGTAGGCACTACTTAAGGTTCTCCAGCGTCCCTCGACGCTTAGCTGCTGCCATTTCCATCCCCTTCTGTACCTCCGTTTATAAGCTCCTCAGTGGCGTGGTCAGTATGGTGTTGGCGTACCACCTCGGTGGCCTCGAGTTCGATTATCGGGCATTCCACTGAGGTGTGAGATGCGTATTTCTGGTGATAGAAGTTCAATCTCGACGTGGTTCGGAAGTTACATAAAGCCGTTGGTCCCGTTGCTGAATAACCACTGGTTCCATGCAACGTAAAAACACCATACAAACAAACAAAAGCCTTCGTTTATATTCTCTTTCTTCCATCTTACTTTCCACTCTTTTCTATACAGTTGTTTCATAGTGTACGTATGAGGTTTCCGTCTTGTTCTACCTTTCAGCGCTGAATAATCTCGTAGGTCGCAGCGTTAGGCCTCTGCCCCAGAGTGTATATTCCTTTTCTTCCCAAAGGTCTCTTGCTGAGTCATCAGCGGCCACTGCCTCGTTCTCCCTTGTTTTCTAGCTCGGGTGGAGGAGGGTCTCGTGTTGTGCTGGATTAAGAGAGCACAGGGTTAGACCGCTTCTGCCAAAAATAGGACAGTCTCGCGCATGACGTCACGTGGCTGATCTGACTGAGGTTCAGGTACTAACAAAGTCATCAGTCAGTATTTGACCCCACCAGAGTGAAGAACAAGGAAACTATCATCCAGTACCTGGCGATGAATGGGGACCTCTCTCACACAAAGTCGTGAAAGAGATAGAGAATGGGTGTTGGCAGAAAATTCCCATAGTGACCCTCAAATTATTTGTTTTCTTTGTTTTCTCTTATGGCCACCTACCAATGACGTCACAAATATGCGCAGTAACGATGGGACAGTCTAACCCTGTACTCTATTAATCCTGGTGTTGCGTTTCTACTTTCTAGGACATGGTGCGGTAATGCAAAGGTCTGTCCCTTGCCTCTGCCGTTCATGAGTGACCTATATATCTTTTAACAGCACTGCATTATTAATACGTTACCGAGAATGTCTGGAGATTATAGTTTTCCCCTTTGTTCGTCTGTCTGGCTGCCTGTCTACTGCATGTGCCTATGCCACGCTTAACCTTGTCGTTACGACTCTTCCTGCTTTGTTGAAGAGATTTCAGTCAAAATTGGTTTAAAAGTGACTATCGTATATCGTCACTTCATTAGAGTGTCAAACTTGGTTCAAAGGTGGTCATCATGTACCGATGTGAATAATTGGACATTGCGTCCCTGGGAACACATTTCTGCCTTATTTACCCTACTTCTCGATCTCTCTATTGATCGAAGAAATATTGCAGGCTTAGAATCTTGAACTGCAATTAGGTTTAGGTTTCATTCAGCTCTTGAACACGAAGACTCTTAAGTTTGTCTGGGAAGATAACGTTGTTTATTAGCAGAGGCACTTGTCTTGCAATCGAACCCCCTTCTGTAGACTGCATAACGATTTGTGAGTTTCGTTCTTTAGAGTTGTTTCTTTAAAGGAGACAATAATTATTCATATCAATACTGCCATGACTGACTTTGCACCTGTACTTGAGGATTTACCCTCTACTGTTTCAGCATGTCTTATAAGACGTATTATGATTACTGTTACATTAGAATTTTAAATAATGTTTTTTGGCATGATTTATATAGGTTATTTTGGGAATGAATCAGTAATGTTATAATTTCGGTAATATTTTCGAAACTTTCTCGATAGTCATTGCATTAACTAACATGGCCTTGTTAAGTGGCTCGTTCATTTTATAGGTTAGAACAAAAAATCTTTATTATTCATTTTGATTTGATTTAACTTGGAAGATCATCGCACTCCTGGATTTGTTGAATCTCGGGACATTATGTTATAGTTTAGTGTCAATAATACATTCTATGGTTATGTATTATTGTTTGTTCCTTATTACCTCAGTCAAGGAGGTTATGCTTTTTGTTCGGTATGTATTTGTCAGTTTGGTAGCAGGATTACTCAAAAAAGTCATTAGCGCATTTTTCTGAAAATTTGACCAAATTTAGGATCCGTCACTAGTAACAACTTATTAGATTTTGGGACACATGGAAATGGAAGCAATGGAGCTGAGGAAACGGAACGCTCTCACCTTTGTTTAATGATTCACTTATACAGTTCTCGAAATTATAGTTCTCGAAATATATCTTTCTTCGCTTTGTTTAGCTGGGTAATTGGGACCTCTTTCCTGTGGAAGCGTTCTTTTCGAGTTATGGACTGGAAAAGGTATTCCTTTAGGATATACGCGTATCATGAGTAGTAGTAGTAGTAGTAGTAGTAGTAGTAGTAGTAGTAGTAGTAGTAGTAATAATAATAATAATAATAATAATAATAATAATACAAAAGGGCAAAGTAACGAGAACTGAAGGGATAAAGCTACCAGATGGGAGCAACATCAAACACATACATGAGACAGGATACAAATACCTGGGAATAATGGAAGGAGGGGATATAAAACACCAAGAGATGAAGGACACGATCAGGAAAGAATATTATGCAGAGACTCAAGGCGATATTCAAGTCAAAACTCAACGCGGAAATATGATAAAAGCCATAAACACATGGGCAGTGCCAGTAATCAGATACAGCGCAGGAATAGTGGAATGGACGAAGGCAGAACTCCGCAGCATAGATCAGAAAAACCAGGAAAAACAAACATATGACCATACACAAAGCACTACACCCAAGAGCAAAATACGGACAGACTATACATAACACGAAAGGAAGGAGGGAGGGACTACTAACTATAGAGGACTGAGGAAACTGAAGGGCTCACCTTTGTTTAATGATTCACTTATACAGTTCTCGAAATTATAGTTCTCGAAATATATCTTTCTTCGCTTTGTTTAGCTGGGTAATTGGGACCTCTTTCCTGTGGGAGCGTTCTTTTCGAGTTATGGGACTGGAAAAGGTATTCCTTTAGGATATACGCGTATCATGAGTAATAATAATAATAATAATAATAATAATAATAATAATAATAATAATAATAATAATAATAATCTGTGATACTTCACGTGTTACTTTTCGTAGATACAGGCACTTCACTGTCATCTTATAACCCTGTCTATCAGGGCTGTATTATGATACTTATTAAACAAATAACTGAAACAGAAGTCAAGTCTGAAGATAGACACGACTGAGAAGCGGACGTTCATGTATTACCTAAAGTCTAAAGAGAAGTAGATCTTGGTATTACCGTACATAACGCAATGAAGCCACAATTCAAAACAAATCCATCTGTGGTGAGATCAGCGCTTCATTTCATTTAAGTTGATGGTACAGCGAAGTAAAACAAAACATCTCAAATTCAGGGAGCTATGGTTGTATTACATGCTACTGTATTATTGTATTTTTGAGAAGATATCCTTCTCACACAGGAACATAATTATGTTAGTGTATCTTTGTACCCGCCATAACTAGATAAGATGTAACTCGTAGAGCGCGGTGCACTGTAGGCATTACTTAGTCATTTGTCTTGTACCTCCATTCATATTCTCTTTTATCCATCCTGCATTCCATCCCACTTCTAACAGTTGTTTTATAGTGCAACTGCTTTGAGGTTTTACTCCCGTTACACCTTTCAAACCTTACACTGTCAGTATCCGCTGAATGACCTCATAGGTCCCAGCGCTTGGCCTTCGACCTGAATTGTATAAGTCTATCGTCGATAGATGTCAATGAAAAAGAATTTTTTAACTAGCACCAAGTAGCATTCAGCCTCGCTGTATCAAAGATGATTGTATCGCTGTATTTGCCATAGCAGTATAATGAAGCCAGTCCAGTCTGGTGCGTATTCCAATTAGGCGTCGTGTCGATAATGAATTATTAACGACGACGGTGACCCCGCGCTCGCGCCGTTGTTTATCGTCGCTCACCGTTGCGTTCGTTTCTTCTCTCTCGCTTTTCCTTTCCCTTGCGCACGATCTTCATCGTTCTTGGTTCATCTTCATCGTCTTCCTAAACCATTATCGTCGTCGGTGTCGTCATGGCCTCCATCATCAAACGCGGGCTGAGTCTACTAAGTGAGTCGGCGAAGTGACTCAGGGGAGTAGAGTACAAACCCCTGGGGCGGGGCGGGATGCCATAGTGGCAACACTGACTCAGCTAAACATAACTATATTCTCTCTCTCTCTCTCTCTCTCTCTCTCTCTCTCTCTCTCTCTCTCTCTCTCTCTCCGATCTCCACCGCGAGGAAGAAGGCGGCGGAGAAGGCAGAAGGGAGGGCGAGAGAGAGAGAGAGATAATGGAAATAAATAGACGTAAAAAGGCAAAAGAAACGTGACGACGAGTTTGGGGAGAATGAATGTGGGTGAAGAGGGGCGGCGGACGGTTGGTTCTTCTCTCCCGTGTGGCTTATGTGAAACCCCTCGTGATGGCAACACTGCTCTTGACCGGGCTTTTAAAAAGCGCAGTGGCAACGCTGGAACCTCTGGAATTTTACTGTCATGGTTTTTTTAAAAAGAAATATTTCTTAGTTTTCTGTAACGCCGTAGTTTTATTTTTCGGGAGGCGTTCGAGTCTCCCCGTGGCGGGTTATCTCCAGGCTCGAAATGACAACCTGGTTACTTGTCACATTAGAGGTTTCCGTGTGGACGTTATGATGCAGTTCATTCATTTTTACATTGCGGCTGTCAGCTGTATTTTACCGATTCTTGCTGGTTTGCATGTTGACTGTGGAATTCATTGGTGCTCTCTCTCTCTCTCTCTCTCTCTCTCTCTCTCTCTCTCTCTCTCTCTCTCTCTCTCTCTCTGCTACGAATGAGAGAGTGGGCTAGGTCAAATGTGTGTGCTGGGATTGAGAGAATTTTTGTCGTTTTTTTAACCTTGAAATATCACAATAAATTTGAATTACAAGATGGCGCTGTTTATTAGATATTAAAGCCTAAAAAATTTAATTTCAAGATGGCGTTGTTTATTAGATAATAAAGATTAAAAAATTTTAATTTTCAAAGATGGCGTTTGTTGTTTATTAGATAATTAAGCCTTAAAAAAAAAAAAAAATTAATTTCAAGATGGCGTTGTTTATTAGATATTAAAGCTTAAAAAAATTAATTTCAAGATGGCGTTGTTTATTAGATATTAAAGCCTAAAAAATTAATTTCAACGAATTTGGCGTGGTTTTATTAGATTTTATTAAAGCCTAAAAAATTAAATTTCAAGATGGCGCTGTTTATTAGATATCAAAGCCTGTAAACCTTATTAAAGATCGATGTACTACTTGAATGAGGTATCACAAGTATTTTTTTTTTTCGGGCATTTGCCAACATCTCGTAGCCAAGTTTTGGTCCTTTTCTTTTTTGTTTTCTGCATTTGCGGTGATATGAGGCGAGTACGTTTTGTTGCACTTTCGAGTGTCTTGGAGGATGTTGCGCCAAGTTCAAGTTTTTGTTAAGGTATAGGTACTGGAGTTTCATTTCAATTATAATATATATTGTATGTATTATATATATATATATATATATATATATATATGTATATATATATGTATATATATATATATATATATATATATATATATATATATATATATATATATATATATATATATGTGCGTATGCGTGTGTGTGTGACTGTGTGTGTGTGCGTTTGTGTGTATTTTCCAGCCATTTTATCAATATGTATTTATAAGCTGCAATAAACTTTGTTCTGATACTATGGATGCGGGTTCGAATCCTGCAATAAACTTCAGAATGCTTTATTATTATATATATATATATATATATATATATATATATATATATATATATATATATATATATGAATAACTTGATCACGAAGTATATAAAACGTGATGCTATGTATAAATAAAGGTTTTTTGCCACGAAGGAAAAAATGAAAAAACGAGATAGCCAAGTACTTTCGGTCCTGTTCGGACCCCTCAGTAAAGGGTCCGAACAGGACCGAAAGTACTTGGCTATCTCGTTTTTTCATTTTTTCTTCCTTCGTGGCAAAAAAACTTTATATATATATATATATATATATATATATTATATATATCTATATATATATATATATATATATATATATATATATATATATGAATTTTCACTTTTAGTAAGGTTGCTTGCCCAATGCCCTTCTCGACAGTGAATTATGTCAACTGTGGTAGGCCGAACTAGCGGTTTAGCAACCTTACTAAAAGTGAAAAGAAAAGAAAAGATATTGAAGAGATCTAAATTATTACAGATTTCAGTAACACGCACACACGTGTGTATATATTATATATATATATATATATATATATATATTTTATATATATTATATTCTATATATATATATATATTATATATATATAATATATATATGTAATACATATTATATATATATAATATATATATATAATTACATATATATATCTATATATTAATATATATATATATTATACTATATGTGTGTGTACAGGTATAAAAAAATTTCTTAGCAGACAATACCATGTTGAATTATGAAATTCAGCTTGATTTTAATATAAAACACAAAGCTCGCAAGATACACCCGAAGTCTCTCTCTCTCTCTCTCTCTCTCTCTCTCTCTGGCTTGATTCCACACCGTAAAATGTATGAGTTGAGACGGACAGATACTGAGAAGGCTGTCATTCATAGTAAGTATACTAGAATTTTTATTGCGGCCCTTCGCAAAAATACAGATATTTTATGAAGATGGAATTAGGATCATTGGTGATTGCTGAGATTTGCTAATGAATTAATTTTTAAAAATTTTCATATTTACTTATTCCTATATTTATTTACCAGTTAATCTCTATAATTTCAACCATCATTTTACCTAGTTTTCGTGGCTGTTTCGCCCAGCGGTTTATTCTATAGACGGTTTTCTGAACAAATTAATTGCCATTTTAGGGCGTCCCATATGGATATGGTAATGATATGATAATAATCTGCCAATATACGTTTTAAGAAACTCCTTTTTATGCCTCTGTAAATGTTTTAATGTCATTTTGATATGATAATAATCTGCCAATATACGTTTTAAGAAACTCCTTTTTATGCCTCTGTAAATGTTTTAATGTCATTGTGAGAATTTGATCCCGTACAGGCAGGTTTTTAGAACACTTGGTTCGATTACATTTGAACCTTGATTAAAACAACTAATAGGATAAAGCTTTGGATATCGTAATTCCTTACTGGTGTGACGGGTCGATCAAGGCAGATCCAGCAAAAATCTTCTGTCTTATCATTTGACATAGCGCCTCAGTGGCGTGATCTGTATGGTCTTGACCTGCCGCCTCGGTGGCCGCGAGTTCGATTCTCGGGCATTCCGTGGAGGGGTGAGAGATGGGTATTTCTGGTGAAAGAAGTTCACTCTCGACGTGGTTCGGAAGTCACGTAAAACCGGAGGTCCCATTGCTGAATAACCACTGGTTCATGCTACGTAAAAAAAACTTACAAACAAACAAACAAACTTATCATTTGACATTACAGAATCTTTTTACTTTGACATTCAAACTATCCTTTGAAAAGAAATCTCTTATGAATGATCGGGTCTGTCTGAATGTCAAAAAGGTATTTTCATATACTTGTCTGCTATCTTTAGAATATATGGTTGTTCGTCGTTGTTTTCCGTAATCTAGGGGCATTTAATTTCGTTAACAGGTTTCCGTCCACCAGCTGAAATACCATGTTCGTGTGGTTGCTCCAGGAGCAAGAGCCCGTGTTGGCATAAGGCCAGCTCAGTCGAAGACAGCTTGAGTAGGTGAAACTGGGCAACCGAATACCGTAGAGCGATAAATGATTTTTTTATTTTATTTTATAATATCCCCGTAGTGGGCTAGCGCCGTCAGTGCACTTGACGGGGTGCACTGTAAGCATTCCTTTTACTTTACCTCCATTTATATTATTTTTCTTCCATCTTGCTATCCACCCTCCTAACGATTATTATTCCATGGTGCAACTACGAGGATTCCCTCCTGTTACACCTCTCAAACCTACCTACTCTGTTTCATTTGCAGCGCAGATTGACCTTATAGGGCCCTGTACTTGGCATTTGACCAAAACTATATTTCATTTCTATATCATACATTTTTATCCCTTTAGAGCAAAGTTCAATGGAACGAACGTCATAAGTGTTTTTTTCCACCCCAGCCCCGAAGAAGAAAAAAAAATGGATAAAAGACAAGAGGTTTATGGTATGAAGGTGCTTCACCAAAGGAACATTCCAGTACCTAGTGTTCCAGCTATATGTGACATTTACTTGGCGACCACCATCCAGGTATTGACCATACCCATCTCTGCTGAACTACGTTGGTTGGATGATCAGTTGTGGAGAAAGAGAAAGGGTGGAGGTTGGCTGGCGGAATTTGTTTCTTTTCCTTTTCAATACAGTTATTTTGGTATTTCTTTTATGAGGCCAAATCCAGAGATTTCGGAAGAGAGCGCTGGGGATCAGAAGGCAGGTATGCAGGTTGTACCCAACTGCCAATTAATCACTAAGCGCACTTGCTCTTGTCCTGCAGGTACACACACACGCACACACACGTGTACGCGCACACACAGGAACGCTCACACTTTACCTTGTAAGCCCGAACATAACACACAATGTTGAAGTACTCGCAGTGATATACAATCATTGCTCTCCGATACACCTTTTATGTGCCTATTTTTTTTCTTTCAAGTCAAATGACCAACGGCCTCGCTCAGGTAACCCGAGTGAGAGAGAGAGAGAGAGAGAGAGAGAGAGAGAGAGAGAGAGAGAGAGAGAGATTCCTTTTATGCGATGATGTTGACGTGCTTTCGCATATGGTGAATTAATAACTATTATATGCTCTCCTATGTTTTGAGTGTTATTCACTCAATAATAAGCTGAATAATTGAAGGAAGACGTACGATGTTATTTACGTTTATGTTTCGTATACCCTATTTTGTCCATGATCTATTGTGTCAACATACCCTGAAAACAAAATGACTTCATTTGCCGTTCAGTTTGGACCTTTATAAGGGCCACTGCATATTTTATTTATGCCGGCAGCATGATTAGTTCAAAATAAAGTGAAATGTTTGGCAGACTTAATCAAATAACCTTTTTGATAGTGCTTGGTGGTTTGTATGAGTAACCAGCCCGTTTACGAAAGGCCCTCCGTACGAAAAGATAGGATGAGCTAGTGCGGTGAATTTCATTTTTAGTTCTTCATCTGCTGGGACTTGTGATATATGAGCCTGGATCTTGGCTTAATTCAGAATGTGATCGGAAGCTTCATAATAAACTCTTACAATAAAGCTTTGTATTGCCATGCAACATTAATTTCTCAGCCCTGTCTCGTCTTCGGCTGTGCCATTCATCGCTCTGACCAGAACGGATTTTGTGCCTTTCTATTTTATTTCACCTTGATAGGAACTATACCGTCACCTTTTATAGATATTGAAATTAATTCATTCCAATTCTGGAGCATTGTCCCCTTTTAACTCACCAGTAGAATCGCGTTCCTGCCAAGGCTCATCGAATGATGAGATATTTACAGTAAGGGAGTATTGAAGATAAAAATTTGAAAAAGAATTTATATTTAAAAAAAAACCGTACTGCCACTGGATTTTTTTATTCGAAATTTTACCATTGTGCTTTGTCACTGACGTTTCAGTTTTAGATAATTTCTTCCTCCACAGCGGTTGCAAATAAATGTATTATTATTATTTTTTCTTTTTTTTTGCTCTATCACAGTCCTTTAATCGACTGGGTGGTATTTATAGTGTGGGGTTCCGGGTTGCATCCTGCCTCCTTAGGAGTCCATCACTTTTCTTACTATGTGCACCGTTTCTAGGATCACACTCTTCGGCATGAGTCCTGGAGCTACTTCAGCGTCTAGTTTTTCTAGATTCCTTTTCAGGGATCTTGGGATCGTGCCTAGTGTTCCTATGATTATGGGTACAATTTTCAGATCTTGATACTTATCCATTTTTTCCCTCTCTTTCTCTTCAACTCTGGTGTCCCGTGGTATTGCGACATCAATGAGTGATACTTTCTTCTTGATTTTGTCAATCAACGTCACGTCTGGTCTATTTGCACGTATCACCCTATCTGTTCTGATACCATAGTCCCAGAGGATCTTTGCCTGATCGTTTTCTATCACTCCCTCTGGTTGGTGCTCGTACCACTTATTATTGCACGGTAGCTAATGTTTCTTGCACAGGCTCCAGTGGAGGGCTTTTGCCACTG